>NW_007258207.1:1127326-1139331 GCF_000164805.1 Carlito syrichta | reverse complement strand
CCCAGCTGATTTTTTGATTTATTGTAGAGATGAGGTCTCGCCAAGTTGCACAGGTGGGTCTCAAACCCGCGGGCTCAGGCAATCTACTTACCTCAGCCTCCCAAAGTACGGGATTACAGGCTGAGCCACCAAACCTGGCTTAAAAAAAAAAAATTTAAGTTGACTTACTTGAGCCTCTCAAACTTTGTGAAGTAAAGCTTATTAAGTCCATTTTACAGACATTAAATGACTTGCTCAAGTCATATACCAAGTAAGTTAAAAAATCCAGATCTAGGGGATATGATTTTTTACTCCCAAAGCAGAAAAATGTTGCAAATGGTTCCAGATGCAATTGGTTATCTCAGATAGCAGAATAAAGAATGATCATAAAAATAAAGATTAAGAATGTTTTCTGGACTTTCTGGTAACCTGAGTAATTCTTTTTTAGTAAATACTCAAAGTTACTGAATAAATTCACTTTCTGTATACTTTACTAGGAAAGTTTCCCAAGTTTTTGGTTAGCTAGTCTTTTCACGGTCCAACAGATAAGTGCAGACCAAGACATAGAACTCCCAATGCATCACCACAGATTAAAAAAAAATCTAGGCAAAGAATTTAGGAAAAACAGTATGCAGGCAACCAGGAAGCTGTGAGCCTCCACCCAGCCAGAGGTCTGATCATACCACTTAGTGGAGACCAACGCTGACCACCACCTCACTGACCACTCTTTTAAGTCAGAAAAACAGCACTTCTGACAGACACATGCATTCCTAAAGCAAGCAAAGGGGATAAACACACAGAATGGGCCTGGACGTGAGACCCCTTGTGGCTAAGCCAACCTGGGAGCGAGGCTGACCGGATCATCTCTCAAGAGTGGAGGCAACTCTTCCAGGAGCACTCAATGTGGAGAAGCTCTCTTTCCACCAGCAGCAGAGCTGTTCTTTGCTGCTCCCATCAGGGCAAGACACAGGGGCTGAGCCTTTGCCAAGGATAGACTGCAAGTGTTTGGCAGAGAGGGCACAAAGGAGGAGAGGGAGAACTTCCTTAAAGTCTGGCTTTGTACAGACCTGTGTAATGACAAATTAGGAAGGAAACAGAGCAGAAGAGGAGACGTGAGGTGTGAACTGTGAGCGATTTTAGACAGAAAGGCTAGCATTTTTCTGAAATTAGCATATCAGTTTTGGTACCAAGAAGTGCCCCTTGGGGCTCAGATCAGCATTCGGGTGTGGACCAGTCAGCCATGCAGAAGAGGATCAGTAGATAAGCCAAGAAGCGTCCAGATGGACCAGGACAGAGACAACTCCCTTGGCTGCTCCACACTGAGGAATTAACTAACTCCTCAGGGAGAAGGGATTGGATTTAATATCAGACACACCACAATGCTATTGGGAGCTTATGGATATATATTAGTAATTAGTTTACTGTTCAGTGAACTGTATGCAGATGATACCACACTGAGGGTTTAGTTATTCTCAACCAGCTTAGGTACTTTCTAACAGTTTCAAACCTGTTCATAATCATTACCAAATACCTATCTATAGAAGCTGGTAAATCAAAGATAATATAACAGCTAACACATATTAAATGCTTATTATATACCAGGCAATGCTATTAGCCTGTTATTTTACACATATTCATTTATTATTATCTCCATTTTGCAGATAAGAAAATGGAGACAGGGAGAGGTTAATTAATGTCCCACAGTTAGAAAATTACAGAGCCAGAATCTGAACCTAGGCAATCTCTCTCCAGAGGGCAATGTGGGAAACCATATTGCACCAAGTCACCTCCAACCCGCTCATGTCCTCAAGACCCTGGGACTCTGAGTGAATAAACCAGGTGAACGGCACTCCTCACAGAACGAGGCTTGAAGAGTTTTCTGCACATTATATAATTTAAAGAAACCTCTGTTAACATTAACCACTCACAAAATTTAGATCAAAGAAAACAACTTAAATTCCACAGAAGACACATAAATAAGTTGAAGGGCGGTGGTTCGTGAGGACCAAGAGGGTGGATGCCTCTATAGAGGAGGCAGCCACCATGATCTGCTGATAATTGTCTCCCTAAAGAGCCAGTTTTGCCGGTTCTCACGATTTTTACAGAAAGGTTGGAAATGCAGACTCTTATGCAAAATTCCCCAACTTTCAAATCTTGGCAGTCATTCAAAATTATTTTTTGCTGAATGATGAGCCCAACAAAAACTATCTGCAAACACAGGCTGCCGCCTCTGTTCTAGATTCATTGCAGTTCTCAGCAAACAACTCAGTAACAATCTTCTGAATGGCAGAGTACTGGAAATTAGTAGAAATTCTGAAGTGTTAGGAAGATAGTCTTCAATACATAAATATACACAGTGGTTAGAATAGGTCTGGTTATGTCTAGTGACAAGTACATGGATCCAAACATCTCTCAAGATTCCTTTTTTTTTTTGAGTTGGAGTCTCACGTCGTCACCCAGGCTGGAGTGCAGTAGCATGCTCGTGGCCACTCCAGTATCTACCTGCTGGGCTTTGGTGATCCTTCTGCCTCAGCTTCCAAGTAGCTGGAACTACAGGTGTGCACCACCATGTCCAGCTAATGTTTTGATAAATTGTAGAGATGAGGTCTCACCATGTTGCCCAGGCTGGTCTAAAACCTGCAGGCTCAGGCAATCCTCTTGCCTTGGTTCCCTAAAATGCTGGGATTACAGGCATGAGACATCGTGCCCAGACTCAAGATTCCTATTTGTTGAAGTACATGAATGTAGCCATGGACACCTGAACCAAGCATCTCCAATGTGGAGTTGGGCAACCCAGGTAGTATGTAAGAATATCCACTGGTGTGCAGGAAGAAAACATTCAAATCTATATTTCTATTTTTTCCATCCTTTTAAAGTTTAATTTCTTATATATGACCCAGAATGTTCACAATATAAAGTAATATATGCATATATTCTTCAAATGACAAATATACATAACAAAAGAAAACAGATTTAATAATAGCTAAAATAGGTACTCCAACACTGGTAACAAAATATATTCAGGCAAAGAAACTAGGCCGTAAAATCCAAGAAATCCTGTCTAGATGGTCACGAAATCCAAGAAATACTGTCTACATGTCATATAGAGAAACTAGATGCCCAATATTAAATCAAGAAGCTTGGGTTGGGTACGGGCTCATGCCTGTAATCCCAGCACTTTGAGAGGCAGAGGCAAGAGGATTGCCTGAGCCCAGGAGTTCAAGACCAGCCTGAACAACTTGGCAAGACCTCATCTCTACAATAAATCAGAAAGAAAAATTAGCCAGGCATGGTGGCATACATCTGTAGTTCCAGCTACTTGGAAGGTTGAGGCAGAAGGACAGTATAAGCCCAGTAAGTTGAGGCTGTGGTGGCCGTGAGCATGCCACTGCACTACAGCCTGGACGACAGAGTGAGACTCTGACAAAAAAAAGCCAAAAGAAAAGAAAAGAAAAGAAAGAAAGAAGGAAGGAAGGAAGGAAGGAAGGAAGGAAGGAAGGAAGGAAGGAAGGAAGGAAGGAAGGAAGGAAAGAAAGAAAGAAAGAAAGAGAAGAAGCTTGACCCTTCAGTCCCTAATCCACTGCTTTACAGCAGTGCTCCCATGAAACCTCCAGACCAGCAGAAGGCACGGC
This sequence comes from Carlito syrichta, assembly GCF_000164805.1. Taxonomy (NCBI): domain Eukaryota; kingdom Metazoa; phylum Chordata; class Mammalia; order Primates; family Tarsiidae; genus Carlito; species Carlito syrichta. The sequence continues at coordinate 1,135,720 of NW_007258207.1, read as the reverse complement.
TCTTGAGGGTAAAGGCTGATTCTTATCTACCTTCTATGCCAGATGCCCAGCACAGAGTAGGCATTTAATGCACACTCTTGCTTGGGTGGTCAGTTTTATTAATTTGCATGTCTGGCCTCCAACCCTAATACCCAGAATAATACCAATTTTAAGAGTGGTTATATACTTGTTTTCCCATGGAACTTCACTTGGGCTTGGTTAAGCCTGATCTACTAAAGACACATGGATCACCCCTAAGTAAGAGAGAAAGGAAGAGTACCAGGAAGAGTTTTTTAGCAATGAGCTGCTCTGATAGATCTTTAAGGACTTCACACATGACAAACTCAGGCCCTTTATTAAAAAGTTTAATTTCCCTACATTCCACCTGGAAAGTAACAGCAAGCAGCAGTTTAATTACACAATGTATTCTCTCTTGTTTACACTCTTCACTTGCCCCTTCTTCCAAGTTGTCCTATAAATCCTTACATTAAGCTTACAGTATTTTTTTAAGAAGGGGGTAATATTTTTTAAAGTAACATTATTGTTGGTTATAAAAATTAAATATGCACATGTTAGAAAAAATAAAAAGGGAAAAAAATGGATACATGTAACAAACACTTAATGTGATAGGTTTAATAATGAATGACTGCCAGGCTCGGTGGCTCAGCCTGTAATCCCGCGCCTTGGAAGGCTGAGGTGAGTGGACTGCCTGAGCCCGTGGGTTCAAGACCCGCCTGGGCAAATTGGCGAGACCTCATCTCTACAATAAATCAAAAATCAGCTGGGCGTGGTAGCGCACGCCTGTAGTTTCAGCTACTCAGAAGGCTGAGGCAGAAGGATCGCCGGAGCCCAGCAGCTTGAGGTTGCGGTGGCTGGGAGCGGCCACTGCACTCCAGTCTGGGCAACAGAGTGAGACTCCGACTCAAAAAAAAATTATAATAATAATGAATGACTGCATCTAATCAAAGGATCAAGTGGATAAAGCCTAAGCCAGATACCCCTTGAGCACCTTACAACCCTTCAACTCTACATCTTACTCCAGCCCCTGCTGAGGTGGTCAGGTCCATGAAGGCTCCAACCAGATTCAAGCAGGTATAATTATATAGCATCTTGTCTCTGCCTCCCTCTACCCTCCCACACAACCTTCACCTCCTGCTCCAGAGTTTTCTAATGGCAGCCAAAGCTTAGGAGCCCATAGGATCTCCACACTCATGCAGGGGAGTAAATGTGGGCCACTCTTGACCAACAGAGAGAGAAGCCAATGGATACACACTACTGCATTTGAGCCCCCAGGCAGATAGTTCTGAGATGCATTTTATATGGCTCCTTGGCCTTAGATCAAGCATTGAATCAATTTGCTAATGTATTCTTGTACTGGCTTTCCCTCCTTCCCTTTCCTCTTCCTAGGTCCTTTATCCCGATTGGGATCACACCCAAATAAACCACCTGCATGCAAGCATTTCTCTCAGGCCTGCTTTTACAGGGATCCAAGCTAAAAGACTTGATAAGCAAATGGTCTTAGAAAGCAGACCCTCGGGATCATGGAGCTGGATCCCCTACCCCATTGCTGATGGTGAGTAGGACAGTAATCATTCCAGGCACACAGCAGCATCCCATAGACTAATGCTCTGACCTGTGGTGACCTAGATGAGGTACACATGGAATGTGATGTACTGAATCAAGTGGTAGTTGTGGTACTTGACTGACATGGGGTCAATGGCAATTATAAGATCATGGAGTTGTCTGGGTTTTGTTAACTGCTTTGGGACCCTTAAAGAGATAAAACTAAAATTGCATGTTCAGGTCAGTTAACTATTAGCTCAAAGAGGAGTGTGAAAGGCCTCTTTGAGAGTGTTTAGATTGACTCATTCCCTGCAGCCATAGGGTTAAAGATTAGGCGCGGGAACTAATTGTAAAGCTGCAAAAGAGACTGAATGCATAGCCTCAATATGTCTCACATGTCAAAGTCAGAGCCCTGATAGCAAAAGAGGGGATTCTTTGGCCTGGAATCGGGACATTTGAGCACATGCCTAAGAATCTTTAATCCTCAGGTTCCCCTGAATTCTCCATGCCATTATCAACAGCTCCCTTGTTTTGCTAGAGGAGAGCAGTATCCACTTACCTAGAGACGCTGCAAAGTCCTCATACAAGGCAGGTGCCTAACAAGGTAATTCTTGTCCTTTTTAAGATCTCTGCCATTTCATCTCTTTGCCTCTGAGCCAATAACTAGAGCCAGGCCTCAGAACAGACCAAGCAGGGAAATATAGTTCCTGCTGCAGAAGTAAATTGCTTATTCATCAAAGGAATATATATCAGCAGGAACCAGAGGTAGATAATTGGGAGTGGACCAGTGGCTTCCGACCAGGCGGTACAAAATATTAATCTGAATAAAGAATAACGTATTGACATGGGAGCACTCTTCCATGACTCTGGGTTCAAAGTCCTGACAAGGACACCCAACACTGGCCCTAACAGCCAGCTGGAATGACTCCAACAGGATGATGGTTTCCTATTAATGAGGAGGAGATGCTGGAACTGAAGTAGTGACCAGAAAAGGGTCAGGGTGGTAGATTGTTAGTACGGATTTATTCTCTGAGACTGAAGAACCCATACCTATGTTTCCTGGAAGGATGGAAAGGAGTATTCTTCCTTTATGGAAACTATAAGAAGTGAACTGGCAAGGGAGGTGTTAGCATCTTTAAGATACACAACTGCTCCCTTTCAGAACCACTTCACATCCTCCAGGTCTCCCCACTCCAGCCATCGCTGCAGCAATCATTTCCACACAGGTTTTAACCAGCTTCACAATGGTGCATGGACCTCTGGCCTCCTGGTCCTGGGCTTCTCTGACAAAGAAGTGCCAGACACTTGGCACCCATGCATGTGCAACCCAGTAATATGAAGAAACTAACCCTTGAGGGACAAAAGCCAATGGATAAATGCTTCCCCTAGTCGTTGTCCAGGGTGGAGAGTTCTGGAATGCATTTCATACAGCTCTACAGGAAGGCATGTTGTTACCAATCACTGGTTGCTCCAAGCATTGGCCAACTTGTTAATACATTCTAGTATTGGCTCTTCACCCTCTCCAATCTTGCTCCCTGGAATCACTTCCCAAATAAATTACCACATACTCGTACAAGCCTTCAGAGGAGCCTACGATAAAACAAAGCCCAATAGTTTGGGGGGACAGGGAAGGGAGAAAGTATTTTAGTATGGTCAAAATCTCAAAGCCTCCCAGGAAATTGGTCCTGCAGCAGAAGTAGCAGTGATAAGAGCATCATCGGCAGATGCCCACCCCCAACAAATATCCCAGTGAATCGCCTCACAAGCATATAAGCAACACTCCCCCCTTTTTCCCCCAGTAGAATCAAAAGCTAATTTCACACGTATCCTCTACACTGGGTCTTTTACAGCTCAATCTGATCAGCTGACAGCAAAGAAAGTAAATATAGAGACATGGTATTGGAAAATGTTTTAACAGATATTTAAATGAAACTCTCAGAGATCTTGTAATAGGATTTTTGCCCCCAATAACATATTAAAAAGAGCCCATCACAGGGCCAGGTGCTCCAGGACTGTGGAACTGTTTGATAGAAAATGTTCTCCTTTATTCTAGATCTTTTGATAGAATAACAACCTCTATTTACACAAGTAAACAAGTAAGAATAGATCATGACTTCACAAAAATAAACATTTTAAAAATATATATTTTAGAGTTGTGGGGCACATGCCAGGGTTTGCTACATAAGTAAATTGCATGCAGGTGAGGTTTTGGGCTCTTAGCCAGCCCCCTTTTTCCTTGCTAGTGGACGTGGTTCGCAGTGGGCGGTTGTGTGCCCCTTATCTCCCCTCCCTCCTTTAGGAGGACCAGCATTTGTTGGTCCTGCCTTGTGCTCATGTGCCCAGTGCTTAGGGCCTGCTTACGAGTAAGAACATGCAGTATTCAGGTTTTTGTTTTTGTGATAGTTCACTTAGAATGATGGTCTCCAGCTATATCTATGTTGCTGCAAAGGACATGACTTTGTTCTTTATGGCTGCATAGTATTTATTTGTATGCATGCATCACATTTTCTTTATCCACCCCACTTTCAATGGGCATCTGGGTTGGTTCCATGTTTTTGCTATTGTGAAGAGTGCTGCAATAAACATACACGTGCAGGTATCTTTTTGGTAGAGCAATTTATGTTCCTCTGGCTATATTCCCAGGAGTGGGATTACTGGAGCATATGGAAGCTCAATTTTTAGTTTAGAGAAGTTGCCACACTGCTTTCCACAAAGGTTGAACTAGCTTACATTCCTACCAACAGTGTAAAAGTGTAAAAGCTTCACCAACACCTATTGTTTTTTGACTTTTTAATGATGGCTATCCTGACTCATGTGAGGTGGTATCACATTGTAGTTCTGATTTGCATTTATCTGGTAATTAGTGAAGATGAGCATTTTTTGTATGTTTGTTGGCTGCTTGTATGTCTTCCTTTGAGAAGTGTCTGTTTATATCCTTTGCCCACTACAAAAATAAGCATTCAAAAGTAAACTCAAAAATAAGAATTGATTTTTCTGTAGGAGGTTCGACCATGCTGTATCAAAAATAGGACGCTTCTTAGAAAAGTGAAAGGAATTTAGCAAACCAAACATACCCCAAACCAAACATACCCCTCTTTAAAAAATATCTTTTCATGCTCTGCTAGTATACCAGCCTTACAGAATCATTTATTCATTTAGCTGGGCTTGGGGGTGCAATTCTTTATATAAGTCAAAGGTCTCAGAACCCAGTCAAGTCAACATTAACTGTGACTTGACTGGGTTCTGAGACCTTTGAAGGTCCTTGAAGCATGAAATCATACATGTTTTTTCTCTACTTAGCACAAATGTCACACTTACCACAAAAATGGGTGTCCATAAAAAATACACAGCAACAAGATAGCCTTGGTTTTGTCTTTCACATCAATGTAAAAGTAACTCAACGATTCTTACTATGCTGTTAACTCCTAAGTGGAGTGTAGTACATAATCTGATTTGGTTAGCAAAACGGAAGTTGGGAAGTAGAGTCTAATTTAAACAGGTTGTCTAATAGTTAATCATTTCAGCAAACCAACTGCCACATCCTAATCTCCATGAGCATTAAAATTATATTCATCTATGCTTAATCATATTTGCTATATATCACAAATAATTCAGGATCAAGAAACAAGTAATCAAAGGCTGCATACTTAATAACTGTTGCTCACATTGAAATTTCTTATGCTATTAATATCTAAGTTCCCTTCTGTGACTTTAGGCTATTTTAAAAAAGGGGGAAAAAAATACAGAAACCTTGTTACCATGGAGACTATAAGCCGGTCAGCCCATCTGCTGAAAACGATATAAAATTTTGTAAGTAGAATTTTTAAAACCTTACTATGATAAAGACTTCCTCAAACACACCAGGAGAGAGGGAGTTACAGAAAATCTGGCAAATGGCCATTTGCAAAATTTGAGGCTATCATTATTTTGATACTAACCATGAATTTGCAATAATTCTTATTAAGAGGAAGCTATTAATATCTATACATTAGGATGCATAAAGATGTGAAATATTTTGGCATGTTCTACACTTAATGATGTTTATACCAATCTATAAAGGAAAAAATTAAGAATTTATATTAAAAACTAATCCAGTGAAACCTACGATTTGGTTTGTTTGGTTTTAAAAACTGCTCCAGATAGTCATCACAGATTTTTATAAAAACAGCAATAGGGGCCAGGCACAGTGGCTCATACCTGTAATCCAAACACTTTGGGAGGCCAAGGCAGGAGGATTGCTTGAGCACAGGAGTTCAAGACAAGCCTGGGCAATATAGCAAAACCTTGCGTCTATAAATAATAATAGAAAAATTAGCCTGACTTCTGGCAAGATGACGACAGGGCAAGCTGGTCTGTGAAGCCCTCTGCAAAGGAGAACTGCAGTGGGTCTCTGACTCTCGCCCCGGGGGCTGCAGACCCCAAAATCGCAGCCTGCTCTTCAAACGGAGCTCGGCCGTTGCCACCGCTGGGGCATCACAGTGGACTGGACAGCCACCGCAGTGCAGACGCTGCCGCCGCCACCGCCACCACCACCGCCGGTAGCACATCGCACCACCCAGGCCGGAGACGATCCACAACTTCAGTCCTTGAAGCCCCTTCAGGGAAGATCTGCTGGGATCGCTGCTACCTTTTCCGCGAACAAGCTATCCTGCCTGCAGTGAGTCCCCTACCTGTGTCCTGAGGCAGGCATCCATCTCGTCTCTGCCGGTTCCCATCCGGCCCCACCCCCTCTGGGGTGAGCAGCTGAGATAGCACCACCGCTGGCAATTCAAGGTAACAACACCGAACGGGAGAAACAAGCTTGAAGAAGACATAGGCCAGAGTGGTGAACGGAGGGTGATCTGAACTGTCCTTCACAGCAGACCAGGGGCAACTGACCCTAACTGCAAACTAATTTACCTGCTTGAAAAGAAAGCTAGAAATCAGAACTGAAAGGACATTGGACTTAAACGAAAAATCTCAGAGTGTGCTTCATTGATTCTGTTAGTTTAATGACTTAATTCTATTCCTACTGTATTATTCCTTTTTTTTTTCCTCCTCTTCCTTTTCTCCTCTTTTCTTCTCTCTGTAAACCATATCTTTGTATAGAGGAGCAGCACACCAATAAGGTGGTTGGTTAGCTTGTATGTTAGCATCACTATGTGTTTTATTTTTTTTGTAAGGGAGTTGGTTCGTCAGCAGCTGTGGTCTATTGTTTTTATCTGTTTCAGTATAGGTCTTTCTCTCCATTTGTTGGCACACGTTTGTTTCCCCCCTTACTCCTCTATCTCTCCACTCCCCTCTTCAACCCACTGTCTGCTCCATTCTCTTCCCTCTGCTAACCACATTTTATTTCAGGGAGTAAACCTACAGTCCCACTGCATGGACAGATTCCAAGGCAGTGGGAAGTGGGTTCCAGATTATCCACACACCTGTCAGTGAATACCAGGACCTGCAGATAGATTTTGAATCACAGCTCCCCCCTTACATAAATCTCAAAACTGCAAAAAGGACCACCCCCAACCTACAGTGCAACTCCAGAATTGAACAAAGTAAGAGGGCATACATAAAGAATAGGAGATTGAACAAACAGAAGTAAAACCAATCCCTTTACCCCTGAATAACAGAATTAAAGAAGACAGTGACATGGAGGGAAAGAAAAAGTAGGGAGGGGGAAAAACCACACAAATGAAGAAAAACCAAAAGAAGAATATAGGTCTCACACAGACCCCTGGGAGATCAGACACTGAGAAAACAGATTCTGGAACACAAACAATGAAGAACCCCCAGAATGACTGGTCTCATGCAACAAACCCAGACATCAAGACATTAATGGAGAGAATTAAAAAACTGAGGAGAGATAAGAGGAAAATAGGAAGGACCTGATGTCAGAAATAACAGCAGTAAAGAATACTGTGATGGAAATGAATAACAGACTAATAAGCATGGAAAGCAGAATTAGCCAAGCAGAGGAAAGAATCTCAGAGCTCAAAGACCAAAACACAGAACTAACCCAAACTGTCAAAAGCATAGAAAAGAAGCTAAAAAGACAGAACAAAACCTGCAAGAGATGAATGATCACTTCAAGAGACCAAACCTAAGAGTAATTGGGCTTCCTGAGGCAGAGAGAGAAACAGAAGCCACACTGGAACAAACATTTCATTGAAATCATTCAAGAAAACTTCCCTCATCTCATCAAGGATGAAAAAATTCAAACACAAAAGATTCTGAGAACCCCTGCAAGACAACAAATGAGAAGACCAACTCCCAGACACATAATAATTCGCCTAAACAAAGTAGCCATAAAAGAAAAAATCCTAAAGGCAGCAAGAGAAAAAGGCCAGACCACCTACCAGGAAAGATCAATTAGAATAGCAGCAGATTTATCCACAGAAACCCTTCAGGCGAGGAGAGCCTGGAACCCTATCTTCAAAGTTCTAAAAGATAAACAATTTCAACCAAGAATAACCTACCCAGCCAAACTAAGCTTCATTAGTGAGAGAGAATTGAAATCTTTTCCAGATATCCAATCCCTAAGAACCTATGCTGCCACCAGACCACCTCTACAAGAAACACTTAAGAAAGTACTGAACACAGAAGAAAAAGAAAAAAGAACAACAACCTTCTTCACAAGAGTACAGGCAAAAGATTAAAAACACACATGAGCCAACTCCAGAACCCAAAGAAAGACAACAAACAGGAACAACTCTGTAAGAACCTTATGACAGGGATCAACTCTTGCATTTCAATTATTAGCCTAAATGTGAATGGACTAAATGCACCACTGAAAAGACATAGAATGGCAAAATGGATAAAATATCATCAGGCAACAATCTATTGCCTTCAAGAGACTCACCTCACTAGGAAGGACAC
>NW_007258207.1:1126806-1127238 GCF_000164805.1 Carlito syrichta | reverse complement strand
AAAATCAAAAAAGATACAGAAGGCCACTACATAACGATAAAAGGTTCAATCCATCAACAAGAAATATCTATCCTAAACATATATGCACCCAACATAGGTGCACCAACTTTCATAAAGAAACTTCCAGGAAAACTAAAGAAAGATATTGACTCTAACACCATCATAACTGGGGACTTTAATACCCCACTCACAACCCTAGACAGATCATCAGGACAAAAAATCAGCAAGGAGATCCAGAACCTCAATGTGACTTTGGACCAAATGGACTTAATTACCTACAGAACACTCCATCTAAAGACAACAGAATATACATTCTACTCATCACCGCATGGAACGTATTCTAAGATCTACCATGTAATTGGCCATAAATCAAGCATAAGCAAATTTAAAAGGACCGAAATTCTACCATGAATCTTCTTGGACCACAGTGGA
>NW_007258207.1:1124542-1126530 GCF_000164805.1 Carlito syrichta | reverse complement strand
CAAATACCCTAATTTCAGCAGAAGAATCCAGATCACCAAAATAAAAGCCCAAATCCAGGACATAGAAGACAAAAAGATAATACAAAAAAATCAATGAAACAAAAAGCTGGTTCTTTGAAAGGTTAAACAAGATGGATGGTCCGCTAGCTAGTCTGACCAAGAAAAAACGAGAAAAAAACCAAATAAGCACAATCAGAAACACAAAAGATGAAGTCACATCTGACCCTGAAGAAATACCAAAGATCATTAGAGACTACTACGTACACTTGTATGGAAACAAACTTGAAAACCTTAAGGAAATGGAGGACTTTCTGACATCACACAACCTACCCAGGATGGAACAAGAAGAAATTGAGACCCTAAATAGACCAATAACAATCAAGGAAATTGACTATGTAATAAGAAAACTCCCTACAAAAAAAAGCCCTGGTCCAGATGGCTTTCCAGCAGAATTCTACAAGACATTTAAGGAGGAGCTGATACCAATCCTACTGAAGGTATTCCAGGCGATTGAAAAAGATGGAACTCTCCCTAAATCATTTTACGAAGCCAACATCACATTGATACCCAAGCCAGGTAAAGATCCAACAAAGAAAGAGAACTACAGGCCAATATATTTGATGAGCATAGATGCTAAAATTCTCAACAAGATCCTAGCAAACCGATTCAGCAATACATCTCAAAAATCATCCATCATGACCAAGCAGGCTTCATTCCTGGGATGCAAGGCTGGTTCAACATTCGTAAAACCATAAATGTAATTAAATACATCAACAGATGTCAAAACAAAAACCACATGATTATATCATTAGATGCAGAAAAAGCTTTTGATAAAATCCAGCACCCCTTCTTGATAAAAACCCTTGAACATCTAGGCATACGGGGAACATACCTCAAAATTGTAAAAGCCATCTATGAGAAACCCACAGCCAGCATACTCCTAAATGGACAAAAATTGGAGCCATTTCCCCTGAAAACTGGAACAAGACAAGGATGCCCACTCTCATCCCTCCTATTCAACATAGTATTGGAAGTCCTGGCTCGAGCAATCAGAGAAGAGAAAGCAATCAGGGGTATCCAAATAGGAAAAGAGGAAGTCACGTTATCTCTCTTTGCAGATGATATGATTGTGTACCTTGAAAACCCAAGAGAATCTGTCAAAAACCTCCTTACACTGATAAAGGCCTTTGGCAAAGTCTCACGATACAAAAAAAATGTACAAAAGACAATCACATTTCTCTACAGCAATAATAAACAAACAGAACCCAAATAAAAACACAATTCCATTCACAATAGCCACAAAAAAAATGAAATACCTTGGCATCTACCTAACCAGGGACGTGACAGACCTTTACAATGAAAATTACAAAACACTGCTCAAAGAAATCAAAGATGACACAAACAAGTGGAAAAATATCCCATGCTCATGGATCAGAAGAATCAACATTGTGAAGATGTCCATCTTACCTAAGGCAATCTACAAATTCAATGCAATACCCATCAAATTACCAGCAACATTCTTCTCAGACCTAGAAAAGACAACACAGGAATTTATATGGAAACACAAACGTCCAAGAATAGCCAGAACAATCCTCAGCCAAAAAAACAAAGCAGGTGGTATCACATTACCAGACTTCAAACTTTACTATAAAGCTACAATTATCAAAACAGCTTGGTATTGGTATAGGAACAGTCATATAGATCAATGGAATAGAATTGAGATTCCAGAAGCAAAACCTCAATTTCTCAACCAACTCATCTTCGACAAGGCCTCTACCACCTACCACTGGGGAGAGGAGAACCTATTCAGTAAATAGTGCTGGGAAAACTGGCTAACCATGTGCAGAAGATTGAAACAGGACCCCTATCTATCCCCATGCACAAAGGTTAACTCCAAATGGCTCAGAGACCTAAATGTAAAACCTCAACCATAAGAACCCTTAGAAAATGAAGGAAATACCCTCATGGAATTTGGAACTGGCATCCAA
>NW_007258207.1:1112826-1124317 GCF_000164805.1 Carlito syrichta | reverse complement strand
ATGAATTTCACAGCAACCTGGATGGAACTAGAGTCTATAATACTGAGTGACCTCTCACAGAAACAAAGATCTGAGTATCACATGTTCTCACTCATATAATGGACCTTGAACATCCAATGTAATACTATAAGAAAATGACTGACGGTACTGGGAAACTATGAGGGGGGGATGGGATTAACGGTAGCAAATATCTGTCTGGGGATGGGGAAACACCTCTTATCAACAGGGTGCCTGAATGAAACGTAATTGTACACCTAACCCTTAACTGTACCCCACAAAACCATAATAAAAAGTATTGATTAAAAAAAAAAATTAGCCTAGTGTGGTGGTGCATACCAGTTGTTCCAGCTACTTGGGAGCCTGAGACAGAAGGATCAGGAGGCCGAGGCTGCAGTGAGCCACTGAACCCCAGCCTGGGTGATAGAGTGAGATCCTGACTCAAAAGAAAAAAATAGTAATAGGGCCTATAACAACCTAAAAACAAAACACAAAGCTGTATTTTAAGTAACTGTGGTGTGGAAGTACAATGGCATCTTTAGCACTTTATAATATTTAGGGGTTTTTTTCTTATTCCTAGATGTGCCTAATATTTCCCAATCCAGAAATGTTCAACAAACATAGTGCAAATGTACCAAGAGCCAGACCCTGACCGACATGAAAGTATGAGAAACATCCATGTAAACTATTTCTACCCTTTATGAAATAAAGAAGGTGATTATCTTCACTCATTTGTCCATTGTTCACTAATTTCATGAGAACTTACTGGGCACCCCACTATGTGCTAGGTAGGCATGGTTCTAGGCACTTGGGAATTGCAGTGATCAAAAGCAACAAAAATTCTTACCCTCCTGGAGCTTCCAATCAGGTGTAATTTACAATTAGATGACAATAATTGAGAGGGGCAATTTAGGGATAAGAACAAGGAGCTCTAAGATGACAATGACTCCTGCCAGGGACAGTCAGATCAAGATTCTCGAGAGGTGACTTTTGAGCTGAGGCTTGAGAGATGAGCAGCAGGACTCCAGCCAAGAACGGGACTACCATTCCATGCCAAGGGAGCACAGTGCAGACGCACAAATCTGGAGGAATGTCTATCACAGAGCTGGCTTTTACTTCACAGCTCCAAGACAACTTGAGAAATTCAGCTTGGCTACGTGGCCTAATAAATATTAAATTTTAGAGTAATTTGTATATGCAATGCAAAGTGATGTACGAGTATAATTATTTTCACAAGTATCAATGATATCTGTTTTACTTTTCTTAACAAAATTCATAGTTAAAAAGCATCCGTGTCCCCAGATAATACCGTAAATCAAATTTAATAATAGAAATAATAACATTTTAACATTATAACCTTTTTTTCACAGGTAATATTATCTCAGGTAATATTGTCTCAGCCAAGACTTACAAAAACCTTATGATGAGGTGTAAAATTATCTCCATTTTAGGGAAGTGGAAATTAAAACTCAAAGGAGTTCAATGACTAGCTCCAGGTCCCATAAACGGCTAACCTAGACCTCAAGGCTGGACTTTTGCTGAAATTATTGTGCTCTCTGTGAAATTATTGTGCTTTGCATTGCATATACAAATTACTCTCTGTATTACCAGAATTTAGGACCAATTTAAGGGTTTTCACAAGACAGCAGGAAATTGCTTTCAGAGAGTAATATATCACAAATGCTCTGGGTCTCAAGAAGAAATCTATACAGATCTACTTTGTGTACTTGGCAAAGAGAGTAAGGGCCGGGAGAGCTAAGGGTTGCGTCAGCTATCAGCAAACAGAAATACCACAAGTTCAGTGTAATGATTTCCTTAATGAAGGGAGCTAGTCAAGAGAGAAAAACCATCTTCCTTGTCATCAAAGGTCCAAAAAAAGTCTCCCCTTCCCACCCTCCGTCCTGCACCCTTGCACCAAATTCAACATACCTGGAAGTGTCCTCCCATTTGAAGTGACTACTTCAGCTCAATGTTGTTTTGCCTGTGTAGTAAACTGGCAATGATGCTTTTGCTATGTTTACATGACAATTTAGCCAACACCCCCAGGTTCTAATGTCATCACCAAGGCTGGCATAAGTTAGCAGAAGAATGGGATAATTATAAATTTTGAACAAGCTGAGACAGAAATGTAAACAAATTAATTGCTAAGCACATAAACTAAAGAAAACAAGCTGTGCGGTCATCACTCCAGGAAGTGGGGGCCATGAATCCCAACAGCCAGGCTGAGCAACAGAGGTAAGGAACTCAGAGTCAGTGCCAGAAACTAGCTTGTTCCCAAAAATTTCAGAGCTACCAACACTATCACTATCACCACTGCTATCATTACCACTTCTACCACAACCACCAACAGCACCCCCCATTCTTACCACACCACCATCACCATGACCAGCATCATCAACATCACCACCATCCCATAATCACTACTATCATCCCCACCCTCATCCACACCATCATCAACATCACCACTTCCATCATCACCACCACCACCTCCACCTCACCCTTACTATCCTGTGGTCACCAGCCTCACGGTATACCCAGTACTATCAACAGCACCATCACCACCACTAATATCACCATCACCATGACCACCCTCACTGCTACCATCAGCATCACCAATAATTCTATCATCACTCCAGGATGTTCCCGTCATGAGCACAGAGAAACCGACAGAGGCTTTGAAATGTCAGCCTTTCCACCGGTCTATGAAAAACAGAACGCAGCAATACTGATAAAAATGATGGCCACCACCCTTCTTAGAAAGACAACTAGCCACAACTAGTGGGCTATGCTTTTAAATAAAATAATCTTCATTCAGTATGTACACATATTATCTCATTTTTCAAAATTCTCATACCACCCTATGAGACAAGTATTATTATACCTGTTTCACCTTATTAATTGCCCCTTTGCAGGCGACATGATTCTATACCTCAAAAACCCAAGAGATTCTGTCAAAAAACCTCCTTGCACTGATAAAGGACTTTGGCAAAGTCTCAGGATTAAAAATAAATGTGCAAAGCACAGTCACAATCCTATACACCAACAATAAACCAAAAAAAGCACAATCCCATTCACAATAGCCACAAAAAAAAAAAAAAAAAGTGAAATACCTTGGCATCTTCCTAACCAGAGAAGTGAAAGACCTTTACAACGAAAACTACAGAACACTGCTTAAAGAAATCAAAGATGACACAAACAAATGGAAAAATATTCCATGCTCGTGAACTGGAAAAATCAACATTGTTAAGATATCCATTCTCACCAAGGCAATCTATCGATTTAATGTAATACACATTAAATTACCAGCAGCATTCTTTTCAGACTTGGAAATGACAATACAGGAATTTATATGGAAACATAAACAACCACGAATAGCCAAAACAATGTAACCTCTGGCCTGACTGAGAGACACAGGTCTGGTCAAACTGAGCCATATACCCCTCAGCCACATACATAGACTCCTGTGTCAGCCTTTCTCTACCTCCAACTCAGATTCCAGGGCCCAGTTAGTGCTGCTGCCTTCTGAGGAGGTCTGGGATGAAAGGATCCAGTATGCAGGAACTTGAGTATCTGATACCAGGCACCAGACCAAAGCATCAGCCACCAAGAGATTAAGAGTGGAGGGCAAAGTCAGTGCTACCCTAGAGGCTTCTCTGATGCTCTATTAGGATGCAAACTGTCCTGAAGCAGATCCAGGGCTTCCAAAGACACAAGAGAGTAAAATATTTGCTTATCTGCGTTTCACCAAACTGTTGCTGATATTCCTGACATCTAGTCACCTAATTCTTCAGTACTGGGGTATGTATTTTGTCATCAAATCTTTTTGGAAAGTAGGAAAGAAACTTCTCAAAGTTAGTAGGTCAAGGTGGAAATGTGAACACAACTGCTTTTCATTTTTATCCATGTAAATATCATTACAGTTATGCCTTTGGGCTTGAAACAGTGGGTCCATGGACATCTACCTGTATGTTTTTAGTAAACTTCAGACACTTTCTGAGAAAGCACTCAGCCCTTGGATCACCTCTAAGCCTTCTTTTCAGAAACATTTTCTTTTTTTGAGTTGTAGCCTTACTCTGTCACCCAAGCTGGAGTGCAGTGGCACACTCACGACCACCGTAGCCTCGACCTGCTCGGTTCAGGTAATCTTTCTGCCTCAGTCTTGCAAGTAGCTGGAACTACAGGTATGTGCTATCACGCTGGCTTACTTTTTGATTTATTGTAGTGACAAGGTCTCACCAAGTTTCCTAGGCTGGTCTTGAACCCATGAGCTTAAGCAATCCTCTCGCCCCTGCCTCCCAAAGTGCTGGGACTACAGACTTGAGCCACCACTCCCAGCCTGGAAACATATTTTTAATAGATACCTCAATTCTTAAAGGAAAACATCAAGTCTATCCTTAAGCACAATACCTCACTTAACTGATAACAAAAACTCGGTCCTACACAGATTCTGACCCAGCTTACTGAAACTCAAAAATCACAGTCATTCTATTCCTTTACCAATCAATATTTATTAACACTTATTATGTTCCAGATGCCTATTCTGTCAACCTGGAATGAACAATGACAAGGATAGACCAGTTCCCTGCCTTTTGAACTTACATTCTAATGAGAGTTGATAGGCATGAATAAGTAAAAAGAGAACTACAGAAGGTCATTTTTGATAGTAATGGGATGTGACAGAGAGTAAAAGGGTTTGGGAGACCTGTCCACCTTAGAATGGGCAGCCAGAGGAAGTTGCTCTAGAAGGTAATATTTGGGCTGAGGTGTGAAGAAGGAGCCAGCTATGGAAAGAGTTAGAGAAAGAGCATTCCAGAAGGGGAAAAGGATTGCAAAGGTGTGGATGCAGAATTAATCTTGGTTTATTCAAAGAACACAAAAAAAGACAGACTGAGAGAGAAGGGGTTGTAAGTTGAAAGTTAAAGATGGGACAATAAAAGTTGTCAGGAGTCACATCATTAGAAAGCCCTGCAGGCCACAGTCCATTAGAGAGTAAGCAAGGAAATGACAATCTGATCACTTTTTCTTTTTTCTTTTTGAGTAGAGGTCTCTATCTGCAGTGGTGCAATCATACCTCACTGCAGCCTTGTACTCCTTGGCTCAGGGGAATCCTCCTGTCTCAGCCTCCCAAGTAGCTGCTACAGGCAGACAGTGCCACATCTGGTTATACTTTTTTATTGTGTTGTAGAAACAGGATCTAACTATATTGCTCAGGCTATCTCGAACTCCTGACCTCAAACAATCTTCTTGCCTTGGCCTCCCAAAGTGCTGGTATTATAGCATGAGACCTTGTACCCAGCCATGATTTCCTTTTAAAAAGATAACTGCGCTGGGCTCGGTGGCTCAGCCTGAAATCCCGCGTCTTTGGGGGGCTGAGGTGAGTGAATTGCCTAAGCCCGCAGGTTTGAGACCCGCCTGGGCAACTTGGCAAGACCTCATCTCTACAATAAATCAAAAACTAGCCAGGCGTGGTAGTGCGCACCTGTAGTTCCAGCTACTTGGAAGGCTGAGGCGGAAGGATCACCGCAGCCCAGCAGGTCGAGGCTGCGGTGGCCGGGAGCGGCCACTGCACTCCAGTCTGGGCAACAGAGTGAGACTCCAACTCAAAAAAAAAAAAGATAACTGCAGTAGTTGTGTGGAAGGAGGGAGATTCTTCTAGTAGATTAGAAAAGAGATAATGGTGGCTCAAACTAGGAATTAGGGTGGTAAGAGGAGAGATGGAAATGAGTAGACAGGATTGAGATGGCTTTTTGTAATGGAGCTGATGGAAGGATTCAGTTCTATCATTCCAAAGTCCTTCTTTGAGGAACAATATTCTGGGAGGATGCCCTATAGCATATGTAAATCATCAGTTAATCTGCATCAGTCATTTTCAAGCCCTCAGGTAGCTGAAGATGTCTATAGACTGCTGCAGAAAGCATGAGGAGAAAACTGGGAGGGCAAGCCACATAGAGCCCCTCACCTCATCAAAGCATCTCCAAGTATGTTGATCACCAAGGATAAAAACTGCAATTTCATTTGAATAAAAGGTTTCTATGCTAAAACCAAATGTTGAAAACTACTATTGTGATGAGGTAGAGTCTGCATAACTGACCCCAACATCCATTCTCTCCTTCCTTCCAGAAATAGAGCTGTCCCAATTTTTAGCCTTCTCATGGCAACTCAGCTAGAGACTGCATTTCTCAGTCCCCTTTGAAGCTAGATGTAGCCTCATGACAAAGTTCAGGCCAGTGGGTTGTGAGCAAAAGAAATATGTTTAACTTCTGGGTCAAACCCTTAAAACTGAAGCTACTTATTCTCCTCTTTCTCCTTTGAGCTGGCTAGGAAATGGTGATGACTGCAGAAGCCACACTGGGTTCAAAGATGGAATCTAAATGTTGAGAATGGCAGAGCCACTTAGCCTGGGTCCTGGGACCACTGATCTCTTAGAATAGAGCCAACTACCCACCCTGAACTATCTGCCTAATTGTAGACTGTTAAGTGACAAAGAAATATATATATATATTGTGTCTTTTGGTTTCAGTATTACAACAGCTTAGCATATACCCAGGCAAAGTATCATGAGCCAGTGTGTGATCTGTCATGTTTCTCATCTCCTCTTCTTCAGCAAACATTAATGTTCTGGATGGTGGCTGCTCTACAGGAGAAAGTACAATAGTGAGCAAACTCCTAGCTAACCTGGGAGACACATGCAGAGTAAGCTCAAAATAAGCCTGCATTGTTGTTTTTGTTGTTTGGGAGAAATGTTTGTTATTGCAGCATCATCTAACCTCTCCTGACCGATAACGCCTGGTTGAAAAGAGCTGCTCTACATACATGTTTGTTGCAGTTCTAATCACTATAGTAAAAACATGGAACCAACCATGCTGTCCATCGAAGCTGGACTGGATAAAAAATGTGGTACATATACACAATGGACTATTATGCAGCCATAAAAAAGGACAAACATATGGACTTCGCAGTAACATAGATGGATTTAGATTCTATCATACTCAGTGATCTATCACAGAAACAGAGTACCATACGTTCTCACTCATAAGTGAACCTTGAAAATTATCATAATACTGTAAGAAAGGGATAGGCAGTAGTAGGAAACTGCCAGGAGCAGGGGGGTGGGATTGGTAGTTGAAGGAAACTGCCAGGGAAGGGAGGGGCACACCTTATCAACAAGGGTAGCTGCATAATTAACATTTGTATACCTAACCCTGAATCATACCTCACATCCTTAAAATTAAAAAAAGAAAAGAGCTGCTCGAAAATCTCCTTGTGAATTACATCAGACTAGAGAACTATCACCTAAAGTTTTGAAAAATATTGAGGTCTGAGTCCCACCCCTAAGATATCCTGATTTAATTGGGCTGGCACATGAACAGGGCATGGGTATTTTTATATACTCCCTTGGTGATTCTAATGTGCAGCCAAAGTAAAGAATCACAGACATGTCTACGGCCATATCACCCTGAACGAACCCAATCTCATCTCATCTCAGAAGCTAAGCAGGGCCGGGACTGGTGAGTACTTGGATGGGAGACTCACAGACATTTCTGAACCATACAGTAATGGCTCCTGCCAAATTGTTTTTATTGAACTGTACTCCAGCATGATAAGCACCATAACCTATATACTAAAAACATACACTATATACTAAAGCTTATGAAAGACATAGGCTATATACTATAAGACATAACTCCAGAATTAGGATGAGTTTTAATTATTCAGAGTTTAATTTACTGTCTTATACAGTGTCAAACCTATGAGAACATGGGATAAATTTCTCTCTAGTTTCAAGGCAGAAAGAATTTGTGCTTTTCCTAAACAAGTTTACTTTTATCCTTGGACATTGTAAATCTTGTAAATGGCCTTGCTTTCCTCTTTGGGTATTTCCTAGAAAGTTCAGATTCAACCAGTGAATAGGATTTCAGTGGGACATATTTTGTGTACCCCATGTACTCTCTCACCTATATTTTCTCCCTAGTTCATTGTATTCACTTGTGATATCTTACAAGCTAACTTAAGTCATTTCCAGAATAAGGCAGGATATAAATATACTTTTTACATAATGGATAAGGAACATGTGACTGAAAAAAAAATAAGAAAGAAAATAGTCAAATGCACCAACTTACCAAGTATATTAGTCAGTGTATTAGTCAGCTTGAGCTGCTATAACAAAATACCACACTATGGGTGGCTTAAACAACATAAGTTTATTTCTCACAATTCTAGAGGCCAAGAAGTTAAAACTCAAGATACTGATAGAGATCAGGGTTCAGTGGTGCATGCCTATAATCCCAGCTCCTTGGGAGGCTGAGGTGTGAGGATCACTTGAAATCATGAGTTTGGGGCAAGCCTCAGAAACAGAGAGATATCCAATCTCTAAAAAAAAAGAAAAAAAGATACTGGCAGATTCTGTTCTTAGTGAGAGCCCTTTACCTGTCTTGTAGACAGCTGCCCTTTAGCTTTGTTCTCACATGGCAGAGAAAGAGAGCTCTGGCCTCCCTTCATCTTACAGGGACAGTAACTCCCTCGTGAGGGCCCCGCCCTCATGACCTCATCTAAACCTAATTACCTCTCAAAGGTCCCACCGCCAAATATTATCACAGTGGCTAAGAGCTTCAACATGTGAATTATAAAAATATCCACCAGAATGTCACTAAAAAGCAGAAATTCTTGCCTCATTTGTGGGAACATAGCCAACCTTGGCAAACTACGTTCACAGATATCAGGCCCCTGAGAAATGAGGGCTAAGCGGGAAAGAGGGTACTAGAAGCTCCTAATATAATGTTTTTAAGTGATGAAAATCATCCTAGTGGTTCCACTCACCTTCAGCAAAGTTTCAATATAGCAACATATGTTGTTCTTTATTATGGATTTAAAGTCCCATTAGCTACCTGCTCTTCCTGATGGCTGTAATAATCATACTAGCAGGAGCTACATGCTCCTCAGCAGACTTCCTCTTAATAGCTTCCAGGATGCATATCTGAGAGGCATCTCACCACATTTCACAAATACTTCATTCTTGACAGCTCACTCTATTCTTTGCACAGCCTCTCATGCTGCATGCATATACTTGAAAGAGTTATATATGCCAGCTCTCTCTCAAATTATCTTTCCTCCTGTAAACCTCTCCACATCATCTCTTTGGTACATTTTAAAAAGAAGGTCCTCAGCTGGGCTCAGTGGCTCAGCCTGTAATCCCACGCCTTGGGAGGATGAGGTGAGTGGATTGCCTGAGTCCGCAGGTTCGAGACCCGCCTGGGCAACTTGGTGAAACCTCATCTCTACAATAAATAAAAAAATCAGCCGGGAGTGGTAGCGCACGCCTGTAGTTCCAGCTCCTTGGAAGGTTGAGGCAGAAGGATCGCCGGAGCCCAGCAGGTCGAGGCTGCGGTGGCTGGGAGCAGCCACTGCACTCCAGTCTGGGTGACAGAGTGAGACTCCATCTCAAAAAAATAAATAAATAAATAAAAAGAAGGTCCGCATCTGAAGCTTTCAACATATGATACGAAATGACCGTATGTTTTACGAGTTCATCTCAGCAGCTAAGTAGCACGGGTTTTCCACCAAAGCTGCAGAACAAAGTCCTAGATGTTCAAGTCTCACACTTGGCCCTGAAGAACCCTCAGATCTAGAGGGCCAATGGTACAGTGTATTCTACCAAAGCAGATGAGATGGCCACACACATCTGCAAACAAAGTCATAAAGTCCTATAACACTAGAGCTTTGTGGAACCTTAGAAGTCACTTAGAGGTCCAGTCTACCCTCAGCCTCACTTTGCAGAAAAGGATACAGAGACCCCAAGAAGTGTTCATTTCAGCAGTCACTCCTGTATCAATAGTTGTGTGGTGTCCCAGAAGTTCATTGTTTAGTGAGTCAGTTACATGAAACTTGGTACATATTTTCCCATTAAAAAACATTGTCTCAACATCCTATTTAGGATGGAGAGTGGTGATGGTGGTAGCACAATCATGTAAATGTATTTAATGACACTGAACTATACACTAAAAAATGATGAAGATGGTAAATTTTATGTTATATGTATTTTACCACAATTTCAAAAAATATTTTTAAAGCCTAATTCACCCATGAAGTGACTGAAAGACGTGGTGGCAGAGGAAGGAGGAGCAGGAAAAGAAAGAAGTTCTCACCATCTTGTTGGTTCCAGAATTCCCTTAGGAAATTGGCCCTCCCCATTCTCAGCCATGGTGAGGCTGACTCCAATCTCATCTCTGATAGTAGCCAATATCAGCTTAAGGCAATCCCCTTGCACAGTGTTGGTTCATGAGCCATTTCACGCCAATGAGATTCAAGAAGTATGTGTGTGTGTGTGTGTGTGTGTGTGTGTGTGTGTGTGTGTGTGTGTGTCTGTGTGTGTGTGTGTGTGTGTGTGTGTGTGTGTGTGCATGCTGCAAGAGGAAGGGAATGCTTCTACCAAAAAAAAAAGCCACCTTTCTTATTCTGCTGGAACTACCATAAAAGAGGCTATCTGGGCCAGGTTCGGTGGCTCAGCCTGTAATCCCAGCAATTTGGGAGGCTAAGGCAAGTGGATTGCCTGAGCCCACGGGTTCGAGACCAGCCCGGGCAACATGGCAAGACCTCGTCTCTACAGTAAATCAAAAAATTAGCCGGGTGTGGTAGCGTGAGCCTGTAGTTCTGGCTACTAAAAAGGCTGAGGTGGAAGGATCGCCGGAGCCCAGCAGGTCGACTCTGGAGTGGCTGTGAGTGTGCCACGGCACTCCAGCGTGGGCAGCAGAGTGAGGTTACAACTCAAGGAAAAAAAAAAAAAGGCTATCTGTACAGGACAGTGGAGAAATGAGAGATACTGAATCACCATGGCCTCTGCTGCCACCTTAATGGGTGCTAACCTAAGGCCTAAGCCAGCACACAAAAGCGCACACAGCATTGAGAGCACTGCAGAGAAAGGGAGCATTTATTTATACATTTATTATGCCACAATAAATAGGTAAATAAAACAATTTTCAGAAAAAAGACCAATATCCTTGCTTGAGCTTTCACTTACATGGGCCAATATAATTCCATATTTTGCTGTAGTCAGTCTGTGCTGGGGTTTTGCTTACTGGCAATTAAAAGATTCCTAACAGATCCAGTCCCAGAGTTAAGTTTGAAATAGGCAATAGCCGGGCATGGTGGTGCATGCCTGTAGTTCCAGCTACTTGGAAAGCTGAGGCGGAAGGATTGCCCGAGCCCCGCAGGTTGAGGCTGCGGTGGCCGTGAGTGTGCTACTGCACTTTAGCCTGGATGACAGTGTGAGACTCCAACTCAAAAAAATAAAGAAAGAAAGAAGGAAATAGACCACATTTGATCTTTACCCACTTCCTTACAGAAACCACCACCAACCAATCACTGTCTTGCTCCCCAGGAACCCAGTGCCCTCTTTCTGTCCCAAGGCTCCCATTCTGACACCCTACCCAGACCTGCACTCACTTTGTGTGTGTGTGTGTGTGTGTGTGTGTGTGTGTGTGTGTGTGTGTGTGTGTGT
>NW_007258207.1:1103749-1112806 GCF_000164805.1 Carlito syrichta | reverse complement strand
ACCCAGACTGGAGTGCAGTGGCCACTCCCGGCCACCGCAGCCTCGACCCGCTGGGCTCCGGCGATCCTTCCATCTCAGCCTTCCAAGTAGCTGGAACTACAGGCATGCACTACCACGCCCGGGTGATTTTTTGATTTATTGTAGAGATAAGGTCTCGCTGCCCAGGCGGGTCTCGAACCCGCGGGCTCAGGCAATCCACTCACCTCAGCCTCCCAAAGGTGCGGGATTACAGGCTGAGCCACCGAGCCAGCTCAGTGTGGTTTTAATTTGCATTTCTTTGATGACTAGCAAGGCAGAGCATTTGTCATGTATCTGTTGGCTGCTTGTATGTCTCCTTTTGAGAAGTGTCTATTCATTTCTTTTGCTCACTTTGTAAGGGGGTTTTTTTTCTTCTTTTCTTTCATGTAGTTCCCTGTAGATCCTAGATGTTAGGCCTTTGTCAGACATACAGTTGGCAAATATTTTTTCCCAGTCTGTGGACTGTCTCCCTGCTCTCTTGATGGTTTCTTTGGCTTTGCAGAGGCTTGTCAGTTTGTTGAGGTCCCACTTGTCTATCTTATCTCTTATGGCATGGGCCCTTGGGGTTTTGAATAGGAATTGGTTGCCAGTTCCAATTTCCATAAGCATGTCTCCTGCATTTTCTAAGGTTCTCATAGTTTGAGGTTTTACATTTAGGTCTTTGATCCATTTAGAGTGGATTTTTGTGTATGGTGATGGGTGGGGGTCTTGCTTTAATCTTCTGCGTGTGATCAGCTCTTTTTCCCATGACCATTTACTGAACAGGTGCTCCTCTCGCCAGTGGTTGGTGGTGGAGGCTTTGTCGAAGATGAGTTGGTTGAGAAATTGAGGTTTTGCTTCTGAACCTCTATCCTGTTCCACTGGTCTATATGTCTGTTCTTGTACCAGTTCCAGGCTGTTTTGATTACTGTGATATTATAATAAAGTTTAAAGTCTGGGAGCATGATACTTCCCACTTTTTTTTCTTCCTGAGGATTGTTTTGGCTATTCCTGGTCATTTATGTTTCCATATGAATTCCTGTATTGTCATTTCCAGGTCCAAGAAGAATGTTGCTGGTAATTTAATGGGTATTGCATTAAATCTATAGATTGCCCTGGGTAGGATGGACATCTTAACAATGTTGATTCTTACATTTATTTGTGTCATCTTTGACTTCTTTGAGCAGTGTTTTGTAGTTCTCATTGTAAAGGTCTTTTACTTCTCTGTTTAGGAAGATGCCAAGATATTTCTTTCTTTCTTTTTTTTTTTTTTTCACTGCACTCACTTTCAAAGTGCTTCAGGTTCCGACAGACAACACCGTCCCCTTCCATTTCTTCTTCTACTGCCTGGCCCATCCCCACCACAATTGCAAATGCATAAAACAAACATTTTAAAAACACATAAAGTATTATGAGTATGTTGTATGAGTATGTTGGAGACTAAAAGAGGATGCAAAGTTTGTGTCCGCATCGATTTGTGTGGGTTGACATGCATGGGTGGAGGAATCACTGCTACAGTCAGCCTGGGCAGAGGATGAATGTTATCTGTTCTCCAGGGTAACCCAGCAGAGAGACGCAGGCCACATTATAGAAGATGGCTTTACAAAGGAATCTGGGAGATGCAGGGCACAAGAAGTGCCACTTGTAGGCCCAAGGGACAGTATATGACCCAGAGTTGCAGAAGTCTAGAACACTGCTTGTCCAGAGAGGCCAAAGAGTCTGGTGCTAAGAAACAGCATCTTAGTTCGAAAGAAGCAGTGGTGTCCTCACATGAGGAAGACAGAGCAACTGTAACAGAAGCTACTTCAAAGTCTGGTGGCAGCAGATATCGATGAGGGGATGGAGTTGTGAGCACACGAACAACACCTCCAGGGCTTGCTGAAACAACAGGCAAGATGTCAGGGGGTAAGGTGCTAAGGTCCCCTGTCTCCAGGTAGGAAAGATAAACAAGCAAAATATGGACCTTTATGTGGATACATTACAATTTCTTCTGCTCCTCCTTCCTCAGGTCCTACACAATACATAGGGGACATTCAGGAGAATTTAATAAGGGAACAGTCTAAACAGAGCGTCAGGGCCACGCCAGAGAAGGGGATCTGGAGTCATGTTAAAGAGTATGGAGAAGGTTCAAGGGGGGTTTTAACAGATGGAAAAATGATCAAGTGGAAATGGAGAGACCACTTAAAGGAGAAGGACTGGCATGATCAAGGGAGTAGAGGAAAGAAGGCAGGGGTTAAGTCCAAGTCAGGGTAAATGTGGCTGTCACAAAAGCAGCAGAGAGGAAGTAAGGGAACAGACCCAGAGAGATGAGGCCTGTGTTTGGGAGTGTGTCTGCTTTGTTGTGGTGGAGTTTTTGCTAAAATGGTAAAATGTACATACTTTTAAGCAATAAGTCAAATTACCATAACATATGAATGAATAGAGCCTCAGAAGACTCCTGGGAACATTTGTATTTTTTAAAAAGGCTGCTCAGTAACCCAAATCATCTTGGAACTGTTCAAATTTCAGACAGTGAAAGAAAAGGAAAAACAGTCAGGGAATGTGGACACAGATCTTTGGGGGCAGGAGTCCCCCCGTGCAGC
Organism: Carlito syrichta; assembly: GCF_000164805.1. Taxonomy (NCBI): domain Eukaryota; kingdom Metazoa; phylum Chordata; class Mammalia; order Primates; family Tarsiidae; genus Carlito; species Carlito syrichta. The sequence continues at coordinate 1,110,227 of NW_007258207.1, read as the reverse complement.
CTCCCCCTCTCACACCTACCCACCCATCTCCACAGCTCTTCCTGCTTCCTCTTAGCTTCTTCCCTTCTCAACTTCAGAACCCACACTTGAGTGAAGCACTCCAAGGTCTGTTTTGTTGTTGGTGTTGTTGGTGTTGTTGCTTTAAACAAGGCTACGGTTGTGAAAGGAGGCCTGGATAAAGGTGGACGTTTTTAGTGTATTTATAAGTTGAACATATTTAAGTTAAAAAACCTGCACTATATTTTTAAATAACTTGCCATACCCATTAAAACAAAAAACACCGGTAAATCCACTTAATGTTACTGAACTTACACTTAAGAATGGTTAAAATTGTAAATTTTGGGTTACATTTGTTACACCACAATAAACAAATTAAACATAATTTTTAGAAAACAGACCAATGTCCTTGCTTTTCTTAAACAATTAACACTCATTGGTCTTATGTAGAAATATGAGCTAAATAAAATACTTGGAAATATGACATTTGCATTTTACTGGGTTGACTTACACCCCAAGTATCTCTGCTAATGTAGAAACCATCATAATAATAATACCTGTGGTGCACATTACTCTTACAATGCAGATCTGACATAGTTTTAAAAAATATATTATATGGCTTAACTTTCATTTTACATGATCAAAATAAATATGTATATTGTCTTAAAGTAAATGAATATGGCAACCAATACCAAATGAACTGAACCTCTCCTACCAGAGTCCTCAACACAGAAACCAAAAAATAAAACATATCCCCAAACTAAATCACCCCTCAAGCTTTCTGAAATTAGCAAAGAATGTTTGCAGCTGACCTATTTCTCTCCCACACGACTGTGTTGATAATTGACTTTTGTCCCCCAGGGAAGTACTCAAATATAATTGAGCAGCACCTGCCACATAGAAAGTACAGTTTTATATACCCAATAATTCCCATAAATATTGTACTTAGCTCAGGACTCAAGCACTCTGCTTTCTCCTTAATTGTATTTCTTAAGGAAGAAATATTATAATTACCAAAGCGGAGTTATATGTACATCTAGATAAAATAAAAGGAGCATTTTGAATTGTAAGTACCCAAGACATTTCTATTACTAAGAATTATTTAAAATGATGGCAACAAGCATTTATATTGCTCAGACACTTTTCCTTAATGTTGTCGATCCCATACTATTATATATGCCACCCCCCTCTACAAATGGGAGCCATTCCATTTTGTTCAATCCTGATGACAAGAAGGCCAGGGTCAAGGGTTTGATTTCCATGCAGGTCAAATCACTTTGCCAAAAAATATATATACAATAATTCAGCTTTATGACCTAAGACTGCAACTTCAAAATAAATATAAGTAAGATCCACTTCATTTAACACTATGACTTGAAAAGCTGTCTCAGACATCAACTTGAGAAAAGGCAAGTCCACTTCTATACACAGACCAACACTTGCACATTTAGACCAGAGGGCTACAACTGAAACCCTTCAGACTGATATAGAGAACATGTTAGTAAAAAGACCACATATTGTATAATTCCATTTATATGAAATGTCCAAATTAGGCAGATCTATAGTAACAGAGAGTAGACCAGTGGTTGCCTTAGGACTGGAAGGTGGGAAGGAGGACGGGAAATAACTGCTCATGAGGACAGGTTGCTTTTGGAGGTGATGAAAATATCAGATTATGACACTCCTGTAAAAAAGAATGCCTTCCCCTTTCTGTCCAATGTGCATGCGCGCACGCGCGCGCACACACACACACACACACACACATACACCCCCAAATAAAAAAGGAGAAACTACAGAACATTCTAACTGTAACAATGGTCATTTTTGTCCACTTGTTTGATGCTAAACCATAATCAGCATTTGAGTTGTTAGCAATAATAGCACTGGGCCAAGAAGTAATGATAAATGTATCTGCACGAGTTCCTACACATTTCCATTACTGCTAGGTTTTTCATGTATTAAAAAAGAAACTGCCTAAAAAATTTCCATAAGAAATTTTAAAATATTATCATAATATACAAACACAGTGAGCATTACAAAAGTTAGCCCCATCTAGTGATTCTGACAACCCAGAAAAGTACATATCTTTTCAAGTTTATGTTTACAAAATATTTCCTTCCCAAACAAATACTACAACAGCAATTAAAATGCAACCTTGGAGGAAGATACATCCATCAACAGAGAACATAAAATGAAAAATAAAAATAGACATGATCTGTCATCCAAATGATTACAGTGAAAAGATCAGATTCAGTAGCTGTCATATAAGTTTTACAGACCCTACCTAATTAATGCTTTCAGTACATAAAGTACAAATACTGAATACCATATTTTCAGACCTAAGTAATTAACTCTATTCTCTTTATGTGTGTAATAAGAAAAGATATGTCAAAGAAAACAGGAAAGTTTACAGAGAGGCATATCTACTCTGGTTAAAATGAGAACTTTTAAGGAATTTCAAAGCACTGTTTATATTCAAGCCGGGTGTTGACAATACATCAGTCTTACCTACTTCTAAAGGCAGACTGCCATAGCACACAGCCTGTCATTGTTCTAGAGTCATCCTCCTGCCTTGGACTTCCAAAGTGCTGGAATTACAGGTGTGAGTCACTGTGCCTGGCCTGTCATTATTGTTACTTGAAAGCAATAAAACTACAGTATTCCCTTAAAATTGAAACTATAATTGGCCTTTTTACTAATTCAGCCCTCTGTTTCCAGTCCTTCCTCTCCCCAGTGCCCTCTCCCTCCCCATAGCACCCGTGTTTAAATCCATATGCAATTCCTAATGTGTGTCTGTGTGTCAAGTTCAGAACTTACACAGTTCTAGAATGAAGAATACTGCATTCCACCTTATTGTTTTCCTGGTTCATGAAGCCCAAGAGCATGTAACTGCATGAAGGTAGGAAAATACTGACTGTTCAAACCAGGATGTGTTGTGATGGAGGTTCATTGGGGATATTAGCCTAGCTCTTCTTGAGACTTCTCAACTTGATGTCTTCTAATCTGAAGAAGTATAATAAAGAGAGAGTGCCAGGGAACAGCAGAAGCAGTGCTTTGTGAGCTCTATCGTGCCATGGACCACAGAGGAAATGTTTGTGCAATAAGCCAGGTTTAGCGGAAGCAAGAAGAGTCCAGAGGCTTGGCCTACTCCCGGTTCACCCAACTGAAAGGAGAGCTTAGAAGATCAACGATTGAGGCCTGTAACCCATTCTCAGGGTACATGCTCTGGCTTGGAAGAAAGCGCTGGCAAAGAGAGAGCAAGTAGAGAGTGTGGAGCTGTTCTAGGAAGCCCTCTGCTTTAAAATGTGGCTAAAATGCATGCAGAGGCCAAACACAGAGAGCTACAGAGCAGAATGGGGCCAGAATGGGGCCGGCTCCTCACATGCTGGTAGACACTTCCTGAGGTCTTCAGTGAATCTGAGTGAGTTGAAAGCCTCTCACCCTGGTTAGGGCTTATGTTTTGTTCTGTGTCTAAGCTTCAGAAATAAGACCAAGAAAGAGGCAAGCTCTGAGGAAGGCGGTGAGCCCAGACAATGCCATAATCACAGCCAGAAAAGATGGATCAGATCCAGAGTTGATGGGCCCAGGGAAACCCACTTGAGTTAGTTAGTAGGTTCACCAGAAGTGGAGAGACTGGGCTCTGTGACTAGCTATACCATGTGGTTTGACTAAACTACATTTTCTTCAGTTCATCTTTGCTTTTTGACCCTTGTTGAAGGAGCAGTATCTACTCTGTGATACCCAGGGATGACCCTAACTGGGGCAGCAGGCAGAATAATTAAGGGGAGAAGGCCAATGTCAAGGTAATCTTCAGCTTAGTTTCCACACAGCATCCTATAATTTTCTAGAAAGATTAAGACTTCAATCAAAATTTATTTAAGTTTCAATAAAATTTTACCATTCAAAACTGAAGGACAAATAGTTATTTATTCTACAGAAATGAGATGTAAGCAACTCTGTGCATCAAGAACAGAGACTCAGAGATAAGTAAAAATGAATGGTTAACTGATTAGTTGCCCAGGAATTATATTTCTTTGTACATTCAGTTGAATTGATTCAAGCCCAAAAGCAAAATCACAGTACAGTTTGCCAAGAATGGCAGAGTTCTTGCTGTCTATCAGATCTCAATTTGGGAAGATTCATTCCACCAACAAGTCACAGAGGAAATAAGTGTAAACTTTCCTTTAAAGTTTATTGTAACTGGATTAAACCATTTAGCAAGGAAGTTCTACTTACTGAGTGTAAGGGGGCTACAACCCCCACTCACCTATCCCCACCCCTTCCCTGCTAATCAACACAGGAAACTGCCCTCAAGCCTGTTTTAACACCGCAAAGCAGGAAGGCCCTGCTCTAACTCCCTCTCGAGCCTGTCTTAACATTGCAAAACAGGAAGGCTCTGCTCTAACTCCCGAGCTTGTTCACAAAGATGGGAAAGGAAGACCCCTCCGACTTCCTAAGGAACCCCTAGGCCCCAGGCTCACAGAGATGGGAATGGAAGACCCAATCAACTTTTCATTGAGCTCGTTCCCCTACCCCCAGCTCAACTGCTCGCAAGAAAATTTCCACTCCCAACCCCTTTATTCTACTCACATATAAAAGACCCTCCCTGCTTCAAGTCAGGCTGATGCCACTTTGGTGTCAGTCCAGGCGTTTTACTTTAATAAACTCCTATGCCTGAACATAGAGTGCTCCTTTTCGGCAAGCCTTACACTGAGCAAGTAAAAACTTCCAACTTGGCTGATGAAAGTGACTTATTATTGACTTCCATGTGGCTAAAATATAAAAATGGTTGTGCTAATCCTGGCCTGTTTCCCTCGCATCCACTCCTCTCCTTCCCCTGCTCTGCTTTCTATCTCAGGGAGTCACGCCTGCAGGCTATTTCCCAGACTCTCAGGTCAGTGGGCTTACAGAGAGGCTGAGCCAACAAGAGGAGCTGGCAGAAGACTGAAGGGTAGGAGGAATAATCCTAAAGGAACTATAAACCATGCGAACAAAAATTCCATCCATGATGGAACTGAGAAGAAACGAATCTCCAAATTCTTCAACTGATGCTTTGTTCTTTACAGCAGCCATATAGATTAAGAACATTTCCAGGATCTAAGAGGATTTAGCTCCATATGTCCTTTCATGTATCCACATCTGTGTCAGTCTATGTGCCTGGCTTGATTATTCAGGGATAAAGTGGGTTGCGGTTAAAAAAAAAAAAAAAAAAAAAAAGTCGAGTTTGAGCCAGGGTCCCCTGTCTCAGTTTCAGTTCGACCACTATCAGTGTGACCTTTATGTCCTTGGTCCTATGTTTTATTTGTCTGAAATAAGAAACTAAAGTATTTTCTTTCTGCAATCTCTTATTGCTATAAAATTCTGTGATTTTTAGTTTATGGATAATTTTGCATATATACATGCCTCTAGGCATATGATTATTCTTAGAACTATGCGCAAAGCATATACCTTCTGTTGATGAATTTGCATTTCATCAGAGAAACATGTCTATAACCAGTGCTCGAATTATAACCCAAAGAATTTGTTTGCCAACTTGTTTTATTATAGTATCAACTTAGAATCTGAATATGTTTTAGATTTCTAAATAGTGTAGATTCACTGAATTATTGGAATGATCATCTGATTAGCATACCTTAAAAAACATGAGGTTCCTTGCTCTAAGGTAAAGGGTTCCAAAGATGACTGCAATCATATCTTCCATTCCACATGCTAGTTTTTAATGAAATATTATTATATGTCATTTTGCAACTTATTTTTTTCATTGAATGCGTTTCAAGCGAATGTCTTCAATGCATTTTCAAATCATTACATGCAGATCTACCTTATTTTTCTTTAATGGCAGAATAGTACTCTGTAGTATAGAAATATAGTAGTTCCCACTTCTCTGCCAGGGGTGGGGGTACCCAGGTGGATGCCTGAAACTGCAGATAGCATGTTTTTTCTTTATATACATACCTTTGATAAATTGGGCACAGCAAGAGATTAACAACAATAACTAATAATAGAACAATTTTAACAAGATACTGTAATGAAAGATATAGTAGTGTCTCTCTTTCTCTCAAAATATCAATCGTACTTTGCTCACCTCTTTTCAGACCTCAGTTGACAGGGGGTAATGGAAACCAGGGAAAGCAAAACCATGGATAAGTACCATTATTTACTCATTTACTGATCACAGAATATATATGCTGTTTCTCTGCTCAATATGATGTTTGTTGTGAGGATTCAGTAGATAATTTTTTATTAGATTTAGAGAACTTTTTAGGCTTACAAAATGTTTAAAATGCATCAAATACTTGTCATCTATAAAACAAACATATTTTTCCTTTAATTTATTGTAGAAATGGGATAACCTTTAAATTCCTCAATTTGTACTATTATCTTAACACTAAGTTTGATTTAAAAAAACACTGTAAGGCTGAGGTGAGTGGATTGCCTGAGCCCGCGGGTTTGAGACCCACCTGGGCAGCGAGACCTCATC
>NW_007258207.1:1098766-1103692 GCF_000164805.1 Carlito syrichta | reverse complement strand
AAAAAAAAAAAAAAAAACACTGTTTTTTTAACCCACATTCTCTTCTGTAATATGACCTTATTGCACCCCATCAAAAGATAATAATCTATTTTATCTCTCCTTGAACCTGGCAGACAGCTCGAACTTAGAGATTGCAGGAGAAGTGGTGTATGTAGCTTTTGAAACTGGGTCTTAGGAGAGCTATAACTGCAGCCTTTACTTCTTGGGATGCTCCTTCTTGGAACCCAGCCAACATTTTATCAGGAAGCTCAAGCAGTCATGTGGAGAGGCCAGGTGAGGCAAAACCAAGCAGCCACCAAAAGCTCTAGTTGAGTTCTCATCCAGTAGCCAGCATTAACTGCCAAGCACATGAGTGAGGCTACGTTGGACCTTCTAGCCATCCCAGTGCCTAAATGCAGAAGAAGTAAACTGTCTGCTCAACACACAAAAATAAAAGTTGTTGTTTTTAGCTGCTAAGGTTTTGGGGAGGTTTGTTAGGAAGTGATTTCTCCTCATTAAACAAAACATTTAATGTTCAAGCAGAATTTCATGCCTAAAACATACCAAGGTAGTCCTCCATCCATTCATTTCTTCATTCATTCAAATGAATATTTATTGAACATATACTATGCTAAATGTTTAGGACACAAAGAAGATCAGATGCAGATCTGTCTCTGCCCTCATGGAATCCATCACCTGGATGGAGAGACAGACATTAACAGAGAAATCTAAGGACATGTTTTTTTTTTAATTTTTTTTTTTTTTTTTGAGTTGAAGTCTCACTTCATCGCTCAGGTTGGAGTGCAGTGGCAGGCTTCCAAATAGCTGGAAATACAGGCAAACGCTACCACACCTGGTTAATTTTCTTTTCTTTTATTGTAGAGATGAGGTCTCCCCAAGTTGCCTGGGCTGGTCTTGAACCCGTGGGCTCCCAAAGTGCTGGGATTAGAGGCTGAGCCACCGAGCTCACCCCCCTTTTTTTTTTTTTTTTGAGTCGGAGTCTCACTCTATTGCCTGGCTGGAGCGCAATGGCATGCTCACAGTCACCACAGCCTCGACCTGCTGGGTTCAGGCGATCCTTCCACTTTAGCCTTCCAAGTAGCTGGGACTACAGGCATGTGCCACCATACCAGGCTAATTTTTTTATTTATTGTAGAGATGAGGTCTCACCAAGTTGCGCCGGCTTGTCTCAAAACTGTGGGCTCAGGCAATCCTCTCATCTCAACCTCCCAAAGTGCTGGCATTATAGGAGTGAGGCACTGCGCCTGACCTTTGTTTTTTTTTTAAGTTGGAGTCTCTTTCTGTCACCCAGGCTGGAGCGCAATGGCATGATCACACCTACCACAGGACCTGCTGGGCTCAGGTGATCCTTCCACCTCAACCTTCCAAGTAGCTGGAACTACAGGCATACACCATCACACCCGATTAATTTGTTTCTATTATTGTAGAGATGAGGTCTCACCAAGTTGCCCAGGCTGGTCTTGAACCCCTGGGTTTAGGCAATTCTCTTGCCTCTGCCTCCCTAAGTGCTGGGATTACAGGTGTGAGGAACCTGCTAAATAATAGTGGTGGTGCTGTTGAAAACTGGCACAGGTACTCTGGGAGCCCCTATCAAGAAGGTTAGAAAGGAAGTGAAGATTAAACTGATCTTATCAGGAAGGTTAGAAAGGAAAGTAAAGACTAAACTCTTATATCTCAAGGAATATTACAAATCAACTCGGCAGAAGGGAAAGTGTAGCATATGCAAATGACCGTGGCAGGAGGGAGGATGTTACGTGTAAACTCTGCAGCCAGAGCTAAGAGATCACGGCTCAAGATGAGGCTGGAAGCAGGTATAGGCCAGGTCATGTAAGATTTTGCAGTCCTCAGAAGGGCAGAATTAACAAGGAAAGGTCAACAAACTAATTCCACTCTTCAGATTTTTCTCTTCAAACCCCAGTGAGGAGAGGACTATCCTGGAGTACTCCACCATATAAACACTATGTGCAGTGATAACCCCATGACATTTTAATACTCATACACCTGGTCACTGCACCCATCCCCTCATTCCTTGTTCTATTTAGCTGTATTGTCTGCATACATCTCTGTCTCCATAACTAAATTATAAAATTGTGGTATACAGGGCTGTCTCATTCATCTTTCATTCTTCCCTAACAATAACTAACACGGTGCTGGACACATAGCAAGTACTCAAGTGTTCCCTAAAAACTGAAAACATGAATAAATAATTCATTCATAAATAGCCTGTGTTGGAAGGGATATCCTGGAAGAAAATTCTGCAGCCTCACTTGGAAAGCCATTCTAACGATAGCAGCACTCTTAGGAAAGTCTTGCTCTAAAACACCATTCCTTTCTAATTTTAACCAATTCTTGAGTTTCATCCACAATGAAGAGTGAGCATACTTCATCACATTTTCAAAGAACGCCTTTGTGTACACTTTGAAGATCATTTCTGGGTCACCCCTAGCTTTCTTTCCTTTCAGTGGCCAAACACTTAATCTTCTCACCTTTCCTCAAAGAAGCTCCCTGGATTTATTCCAAAACCTCCATCCCTCCTAAATCGCGAAGGCCAGCAATCTTAGACCAGAAATAAGGTCAAAGATACCTGAGGGACTTCGTGAGCGGTCCTCAGAGTGGAGGCAGGCTCTCTTGCTCGGTCTGCCTGTTTTCAGGCCAACTCAAATGTATGCATGTGTGTGGGGGTACACACACGTATGTGCATACATACACATAAACACTGAAACTTTTTAGCCCATCCAAAGAACATATACCATTTTATCCGATGACTTTGCCAAATGCCCTCTGTCCTTCCCCACTAGCCCAGTCTACCCCAACCCATGAAACACATAAGGTTTTTTTAGTGAAAGCTTTTCCTACATATATTTGTAGATGACATGACAAAAAAATGAGAAATATTATTTGTATTGCTTTCCCTATAGTCTTTATCATGTGTAAAGGCATCATACAAACTGCAAAATAGCACCAAGAAATTCTGTCACTCCGATACAGCAAGAATTCGAATATCAATAAATCAATGGTCATTCTATGAACGCTTTTTTATGCTTTTGTAAAAAAAAATATATATGATTTTTGGCATTTGGGTAAAAATTTCAATTGTATTGCAAAGATAACTATTAAATTACATTTGCAATCATTATTTTTATTGTAACCATTATAGAAGTCAGTATGATGTCATTTAAATGAAAGCATATGTAGGATACTTACTGAGCTGTAAAGTGCTCAAAAAAACTACAATTTTTATGCAGAAAAATAGAAAGATTGTGTATATAAAACAATTACAACTAATCCTTGAATTTAAATTAGACCATTTTATTGAATTAATCCCTGTTTCAAATAAATTTATGAAATATATTTTTCTGAAAGTCTGCCTTGGTTCAAATTACTCTCAAAATCATTTAGCATGCAATATTTTTTTTACATGTATTAAGCCAGCACACAGCAGTACACTTTACATATACATTATCTCAATCATTTATGGGTATAATTTGAGGAAATGATAAGAATATTTGAAAGAATATTGTTTGGTTTGTAGTATTTGCAAGAACAAAGCATCAGTGTGGTGATCTAGAGGAACTCAAAAGTTTTAGTCAAACAGCTCATGGAAGGAACTACTGCATAATTATATGTATTTCCAAGAATTTGCAACAATAAAACACTACTCAAAACAGGCACTTACAAAATAAACATCAGCTAGACCTCAAACAGTTTCATAACTCAAAAATGTGTTTAAGATGAACAATGTGTTTGCTTTATCAAATACATAAGCTATCCAAGCACTGCAAAGAGGGATAGAAAGCATTTTTAGAATGAATTTAGAATCCAAAATGTATTTTAATAATGCACATGCCTAGTGTTCACTGAATTAAACAGCAATAATTTCCGCTTCTGCAGAAAGTGAACTTCTGTTTCATAAATATCATCTAAATATGCTTCATAGACCCTCTGGAGAGGTCTGAGTCCGATTTCCCGTCCAAAGCCCATTCATTCACCGTTGAGAGGTTTCAAATGGATGGTAATCACTAAAGAAACACACCACAGCTGCCAGCATAGGTTAGCAACACATTACACCATGCTGAGTGACCTAGAGGGAAAAGAACTTCTCAAGGTCACTCCAGCAGCCCACAAGAGAACCTGGGATAAAAGCTTCTCGGGGCGATGACCCAAGTCTTCCTAGGTCACTCCCACGTGCGCACCCGGGCAATCTCTGTTCCAAAGAGAGACCAAGGTGACTCACTTTTGCACGCTCTCTCTAGACCCATCATAGGGGATGATTCCATCATCAGCACGTGGACCGTACGAAAACTGAGGGCCGACCTGACGTGCCAAGGTGAAAGGCATCTAAGCGTTCGGCTTAGGCATTCAGCGTTCCAGCGCTCCTGAGCACAAACAGCTGGCGCTGGAGCCACGCAGAAGCCGGCCAGCAGTAAAAACAAACACGAAGTGAACCACCACCGAGACCGACTGCTGCCCTTCGCTTCTTTCAGTCTAACCAGATCCAGCCGTTTCCCCCCCAATTAAGCGAATCACAAAAGCGGTCCCAAAGTAAGACCAAACGTCCCGCTCAGAGTGTCTCTCTTCTGACCAGAGCTCGGAGATCTCTCCTAAGATCCAGGCAGAGAAGAGTGTTCAAAATAGGACAAAACAGAAGAAACCTCTAACTCTCAACCCGAATCAAACCAGGTCTAGGTTGTTCTAGGTCGAGTTACCCGACTTAAAGGCGTGTCTCCACGCACCACCAGAAACGCTGCCAGTTCTCAAAGGCAGCGTCCCGGATCCCAGCCAGGTCCCCGCCGAACGGAGTCCACGCGCACAAACTTACTTCCCGGGGCGCGGCGGAGACGCCTGGACCCGGAGACCTCGGAGCCCGGGCGAGGGCGAGAAGGACGAAGCGCGAGCGCCCGCCGGGCCGGGGAGAGGTGCGCGGGG
>NW_007258207.1:1098151-1098746 GCF_000164805.1 Carlito syrichta | reverse complement strand
TGGTCGAAGTGGTGCTGCCATCGGATCTTTTCAACCTGCTCCTCCGGGTTGTGGTGCCTCGGGCCACCTGGACTCGACACACGGGGCCAGAGAGAAGCCGGTGAGGGTCGCAGCGCGGAGCGGGGCCACCACCCCCGGCCGGCGTCCCCCTCCGGACCAGCTCCCCAGAGCCCGCACCCAGGTCTCCTCCGCGACTCCCAGCACAGCCCCCACCCCCACCCACCCGCTCCAAGCCTCGACGGCTGAGAAGCAGCCCGAGAGAAGCAGCCCGCGGGCACCCACCACATCCATTAACAAAGACTCTCGGGGTGCGGGGTCCGAGTCCCCGGCATCGGCTGGGGGAGGCTGCGGGCTCCGGAGTCGGAGCGCAGAGACCCGCAGGAGGAGGCGGAGGGAGAGGAGGAGGAGGAGAAAGAGGAGGAGCGGGAGGAGAGAGGGACGCGGAGGAGGGGTGGAGGGAGCGAGGCCGCCGACTCCCGGGACTGGGGGCCCCGCGCGGCCGGCACCGAGGCGGGGCGCCCTCGGGCGGCGGAGGAGGTGCGGGAGGGAGGGGGGGGAGGCGGGGGAGGGGGCGGTACCTGGGAGGTGGGGGAGT
>NW_007258207.1:1095267-1097890 GCF_000164805.1 Carlito syrichta | reverse complement strand
GGGAGAGCGCAGCACCTTAAAGGGGCCGAGGCGCTTCCTCCGCGCCCGCAGCGGGGTCCCCGGGCCGGGGGCTTCTCGGGGTCTCGCCTACCGGCGCCGACCGGGAGAAGCGCTCTCCCACCCCAGCGAGCGCTTTACATCAGAGCCTTCCAGAGGAGGAAGGGAGGGGGAAAGCGGGGATGGGGGTGGGAGGATTAAAATAGTCTGCACAGTTTAAATTGAGACAAAGGTGGCACGGTTCATGAATCAGGACTTGGGGAGGGAAGCTGGTGCAGTGTGGCGGGGAGTGGGAAGAACCCAGCGGGTGGGCGTGTGTGTGTGTGTGTGTGTGTGTGTGTGTGTGTGTGTGTGTGTGTGTGTGTGTGTGTGCTGCCCTGGGATTTCAAAAGCAGAACCAACCTTCCGCGACTCCATTCACCAGCCCACTGTGGTAAGGCAAGGGGTCTTGCGGTTTGCTTGTCGTCCGCGTTTCGGTATTGCTTTGGCAACTCTGTCCCTAGACCTGGGAGTCGCACGCAGCCCTTAAGGCAGCCGCGGGAAACCCTGCCGGCCTGAGTCTGACGGGAGACGCTGCCCGGCACCGACCAGCATGTCCTTAAGAGTTTTGAAGGTCGCGTTAGACCTGCTAAAAAAGCAGGAGTTGGCCACGCGCCTCCCCTTTCTACGCGGGTGGCTGTTTTCAGGGTAGGAAACTCATCCTTGAAACCAAACACAACCTTTGCCGTTGGTTTCCTCCTGCAAATACATACAGGAGATTAATTTGTAACGAAATTAAAAGAAGGGATTACGGAGAGGAGTATTAAGAGGAAAGAGAAGAATATGCCAACTGAAAAATAGATTGTTTAAATTAAAATGTACATACTATCTCAAATCGCTAAATCAGCCTATCTCGCCTCGCATTCTAGGATTTTATTTCTTTACAGAAACAACTGCCACATTTGTTTTAACAATTGTTTGGCCTTACTGAGGTCCCAGTTAAGTCGTGCCATCCACCAGACACTTCTTTCCATTTTTACCCCCTCCCTTCACGTAATCAAAACTTTTGGTAGCAGTCTTATAATTAGTCACCTTCCTCTAGGCTTCCTAGTGTATGTGTGTCACACACACACACACACACACACACACACACACACACACACACACACACAGTCTATCTTCTCTAAGATAAGGTCCAAGTGCTGTGATCCAACCACCAAGCCTCCCCAACATTTCTGGTCACCCACCACCTTATTTGTCCATCTTGACCTTTTAATTACAAACCTTTTGGCAAGCAGGCAGGTCTGTCTACTCATTATTACCCAAACAAACCAAATCCCTCTTCATCCTCTGCCTTGGAATGCCTCCTTAGATTATGCCCTCCCCCCAGTCTTCACACCACTTAGTCCAAATCTTTAAACCTCTAATCCAAACCTCTAAACCAAGCTCAGCTCACTCTTTCTCCACAGAAATCCTCCCTGACCACTCCAGTCCTGAATAGTTGTTTGCCCCTGAAAAACTGGAGCATTTATTATCTTGACACATAGTATAGGCTGCGTTAATTTGTTTAACAATTCTTTTTTTGTGAAAAATCTCCTAATTTTCAGAACAAGTATTTATCTTTGTCTTCTATCCCTACACCTTACGTATAGTAAATACTTCATGGACTTTATAGGTAATGGCAGGTCAACTCAATTCATATTTAGTTCTGAGCATTTTAATAGTTGATAAATAGATACAGATATAGATACAGAAAAGGTAAAATGAATTACTGTGTGGGCATTGGGGTTTGAATTGCCTGGTTTTCCACTGCCCACAGTCTCACTGGATCACAGAGGCACAATAGCATGAGGAATTCTGTCCCACAACAAAGCTCATGAAAATTATTAAAACATAAACACACAATGATTTAAATGATTACACTTAGAAATGGTCCTAAATGTACACAGCAAATGAAGAATCATTTATTCAAGAAAATCTACTAGAAGTCAGTAAGAAAAGTGAGTTTGGGGCAGGGCACAGTAGTTCACATCTGTAATCCCAACACTTTGGGAGGCCAAGGTAGAAGAATTGCTTGAGCCCAGGGGTTGGTGACAAGCCTAAACAACATAATGAGACCTTGTCTCTACAAAACATTAAAAAATTAGCTAGGCGTGGTAGCACACAGCTAGTCCCAACTACTCAAGAAGTAGAGATGGGAGGATCACTTGAGCCCAGGAGGCCAAGGCTGAGGTGAGCCATAATCATGCCACTGTACTCAAGCCTGCATGACAGAGTGAGATCCCAGTACACACACACACACACACACACACACACAGAGAGAGAGAGAGAGAGAGAGAGAGAGAGAGAGGGAAAACTGAATTTGAGGTATTTGAACCAAGACCTATTCCCTCCCTTTCTGCTTCTATTCTACACTGCTGCAGCCAGGAACACAATTCCCTATTGGAGGGTTATCTTCCTAGGCCAGGCATCAACTAACTGCCTGTTGCTGAGGTTAAGTTCTCTCTCTTTGGTTTTTTTTTTTTTTTGAGTTGGAGTCTCACTTCATCACCCAGGCTGAAGTGTAGCTCACGGCCACCCCAGCATTGACCTGCTGGGCTCCAGCGATCCTTCCACCTCAGTCTTCTAAGTAACTGGAACTACAGGC
>NW_007258207.1:1093075-1095247 GCF_000164805.1 Carlito syrichta | reverse complement strand
AACTACAGGCACATGCTACCATGCCCAGCTAATTTTTTATTTATTGTAGAGACAAGGTCTTGCTAAGTTGCCTGGGCTGGTCTCGAAACCAGGGCTCAGGCAATCCTCTCACCTCAGCGTCCCAAAGTGCTGGGATTACAAGTTGAGCCACTAAGCCCCACCACTGAGGTTAATTTCTAAGCAAGTATGGCAGAGACATGGGCGATCCCTTTTTTTTGCCCAGTCCCTACTCATAGGATGGAGGTTGTACACCTTGGCTACAGCACCGCTGAGAATACTGGGGCCCTGATCGCCCTTGCTCCTGGCTCATGGAGAGGCAAGCTAGAAGACCTGGACTGCTCCTCCTCCCTATCCAGCACTTAACATCTAAAGTGGTGATGTCACTCAGAGAGAGGTGCATCATTGCTCCTGTCTCAAGCACCAGAGCAGGAGCAAAAGAAATTGGACCCTTACCTCACACCACATTCAGAAATTAACTCAAAATGGGCCAAAGACCTAAATGAAAGAGTTAAAAATATAAAACTTTTAGAATAAACATAAGGGCAAATCTTTATGACCTTAGATTTGGCAATGCATTTTTAGACATGACACCAAAAGCATGAGCAAGAAAAGAAAAAATAAATTGAACTTCATCAAAATTAAAAACTGTTGGGCTTCAAAGGACATCATTCTACAATCCCATAGAGTGGGATAAAATATTTGCAAATCACATGTCTGATAATGGACTTGTATCTAGAATATATAAAGAAGTATTGTATGACAATAATAAAAAGACAACCCAGTTTTTACGACGGGCAAAGGATCTTAATAGATATTTCTCTATTCAGTGGTGCTGTAGACAAGATGTACAACCTCCAACCTATGAGCAGATATACCAGTGGCCACCGAACACATGTTCACCATTATTAGCCACCAGGGAAATGCAAATCAAAACCATAATGAGCTACTGCTTCAGTTTGAATGTTTATCCCCTCCAAAAAGTCATGTTGAAACTTAATTGTCATTATAACAATACTAAGAAGTGGGACCTTAAAGAAGTGATTAGGCCATGAGGGTTCCATCCTCATGAATAGCATTTGTACTGTTACAAAAGGATGAGTTCAGACCTCTCTTGCTCTCTCAGCATGTGGTGATGCAGCAAGGAGGCCCTCACCAGATGCCAGCACCTTGATCTTGAACTTAACAGCCTCCAGAACTGTGAGAAAATAAACTTCTGTTCTTTTTTAATACCCAGTCACAGGTATTCTGCTGCAGCATTACAAAACAAAGGAAACAGCCACCTCTTTACACCCTATAAGAAAAAAAAATCAGATAATAACAAGTGTTGACAAGAAGGTGGAGAAACTGGAATTGCAGCACTTTGAAAAAGTCTGGTAGTTACTCAAATGGTTAAATATACAGTGACTATATGACATAGCAATTTCACTCTTAGGTATATACCCAAGATAAATAAAGCATATGTTCACACAAAAAGTTGTACAAGAATGCTCCTTGCACCATCATTTAAAAAAAGTTTTAATTTTAGATTGAAGGGGGTATGTGTGTAGGCTTATCACATAAGTATATTTCATGATGTTAAGATTGTTAAGGGCTTCTATTGAGACTGTCTCTCAAGAAAAGGAAGAATAATTTCTCATCCCTTAAGTATGGGCTGCTCATAGTGACTTCCTTCCAAAGAGTACAGTATGGAACAGGGGAAGAGTGGAGAAATGCAACAAACACTACCTGAGTCAGGTGGTGGGCATGGTGCCCAGAGTGTAGTTTTCAACCCTTACTTTCTCCCCTTCCTCCCCCCATTAGGAGTTTTCAGTGTCGTTTTCATCCATCCTTATGCCTGTGTGTATTCAGTGTTTAGCTCCCTCTTACTGAGAACGTATAGTATTCCGTTTTCTGTTTCTGTGATAATTCGCTTAGGACAAAAAACCTAAAACAAAAACACAATAATGGGGGTATGCCAAAAGGAAATGGGAGCAAACCGAAAGAGTTCCCAAAAGCAAAGCTGGAACAATTTGAACAATAAAAATAGTATTGAAATAAACCCAAAGCATAAAATAAATATCCCTGAGTTCATAGAGACAGAAATAAATAAGTAAATAAGTGGAGGAGAAAAGATAAATCTCCTTTGAGGAAGAATTCCAAATAATTTTTTTTTTTTTTTTTTTTTGAGTTGGA
>NW_007258207.1:1047717-1092980 GCF_000164805.1 Carlito syrichta | reverse complement strand
TTTATTGTAGAGATGAGGTCTCACCAAGTTGCCCAGGCGGTCTCGAACCCGTGGGCTCAGGCAATCCACTCACCTCAGCATCCCAAAGCGCGGGATTACAGACTGAACCACCGAGCCCAGCTTCAAATAATTTACATAGATATGCCACTCTCAGGAAAAGGAAGAATAATCTCTCACCCCATAAGTGTAGGCTGCGCATAGTGACTTTCTTCCAAAGAGTGCAGTGTGGAATGGGGGAAGTGGAGAAACATGACAAATACTACCGAAGCAGGTGACCAAGATCAATATCAATAGCAATGTCAGGCTGATAGTATGTGCCTTTGATAGGATGTGATGAGAATGGCACTGTACCCCTGTGGTCTTCCTCCTCCAAACCCACAATCTCAGTCTAATCATGGGGAAAATGCTAGACGAATCCAAATATGGGGACATTCTACAAAATATGTGACTAATGCTCCTCAAAACTGTCAAGGTCATCAAAAACAAGGAACGTCTGAGAAACCTGTCAGAGCCAAAAGGAGACTAAGGGGACATAACGACTAAATGTAATGTATAACCTGGATGGGATCCTGGAACAGACAAAGGACATTAGGTCAAAGCTAAGAAAATCTAAACAAAGTATGAAATTTAATTAATAACAATGAATCAGTGTTGGCTTATTAATTGTGACAAATGTACCATAGTAAGTTGTTGATAATAAACTAGGTGTAGAATTTGCAGTACTATCTTCACAATTCTTTTTTAATCTGAATATTCCAAAATAAAAATGTATTTTCAAGAATCCTAAAATTTTAGAGCTTGAAGGGAATTTAGTAACTGTTGAGAACAAAGTCCACATTTAGCAAATTAGGAAACTGAGCTCAAGAGGATGAAGTCCTCAGGAGCAAGTGGCTGCTATTATACTCTGTTTTCCTTCCTGAAACATTCAACACTGCTGAATCACTTTGTCAGCTCCAAAACTCTCTTCATAAACTTTATTCAGTTATTTGAAAAATACTTTAGTTAAGTGCTTCTGACAAAGTCTTGTCCAAAGTGTTGGGGTTTTTGTTGTTGTTTATCTGTTTATTTTCATGATTTGCAGAACTCACAGAGTTCATGATTATGAAAGTGTGTTTCTTAATTAAAAAAAGCAAATCATAACACATTTTGTCTAGTGCCCATACATCTAAAATACTGTAGTTTTAAGCCAGCAGCATACAAAGTCACAATAGTGACCTGTGTGCTTATTTGTATATTATGGGTTTTTGTAATTAACCTCTTATATTTATATTCAGACAACTGTGCCATCAAGTTTGAGTTTGCATTTGGAAGATCTACTTTCTATTGTTCTAAAGGATTTCTCCAGAATTATCCCTCCCTTCCCCAGTGTTTTGTTCCAAACTGAAAATCTATTCTAAAGGCACCTTCAGGACATTAAAGATTATTAAATTTTTGGAGATTGGATAAAAAATGTTTACTTTCTTACCCTAAAAAACTTATACCATCTTTGCTGTAGTAACAAACAACTCTAAAATCCTTAATTTCTCTTTCTTTCTTCTTTTTTTTTGAGTTGGCGTCTCACTCCGTCGCCCAGACTGGAGTGCAGTGACATGCTCACAGCCACCCCAGCATCGACCTGCTGGGCTTCAAATCCTTCTGCCTCAGTCTTCCAAGTAGCTGGAACTCCAGGAGCGCGCTACCACGCCCGGCTTTTTTTTTTTTTTTAAATTGTCGAGACAAGGTCTCACCAAGTTGCCTGGGCTGGTCTCGAACCTGCAGGTTCAGCCTCCCAAAGTGGTGGGATTACAGGCTGAGCCACCGAGCCCAGGCAATTCTAAAATCTCAATGGGTTGTACCACCACCTCGTTTGTTCTGGTCCAGGCTGTGGCTCTGTTTCCTTTGCCCATTCCTACGCCCATGTTGAAGAAGTAGCCTATTGGGAGCCAGCCTTGGAGGCCCGCCTGATTGACAAAGTCCAGGTGCGCTGAGGACCCTGGCTGCAAAGCGAGTCCGGGCAGCTGAGGCCCTTCTGTCTTCCGTATTTGCTGTTTGGTACCGCCGAAGAATTCTGTGCAGTCGTGGAAGAAGAAAATGGCATGTTTATGCGAAGTACTCACAGCTAACCTGAGAATGTCATGGTTCATTTTTCCATTTCCCACTATGCCGTTTGGCCTTTTCTAACATATGCAAGGGTTAAACTCTGAAGCACATCAATAATGCTTTCTTTCACTTGGTTATAAGTTACTAGATATTGCTTAAGTAATAAATGATATAAGTATATTCACTCCTTATTTGATTTAGAATTATGTAGTTTAGTGTTTAGACATAAGGTTTTTAGAAGCACAAGTTTATAGTAAGTTCATTATGAATTCATTATAAGTTCTAACACTTATATAGGAGTTATGTAGGTGATTTATAACACTGTTTTCACTGACTTAGGATAAAGATTATCTTTAAGGTTTTTAGTTAATTCAATAGTTAAAACTCTAAGTTAACATTTATAAAGTGGGTTTTCACTGAACTCATAATATACTAATCAGACACTTTTATGATAACTTAGCTAAAGACAGAAAGCAACCTTGGGGGTCTGGGACACATTACTAAAAGCTTCTTTTGAGTTTTCTTTAGAAACAAGCACTGCAGGATAAGAGAAAAGTAATGAAGACACCTGGACAAGAAAGGCGATTACAAAACTCTGAAGGCCATAAAGCCCCAGAAGGAAAACTACTGCTACATGAAGATCTTTACACTTGGAAACTTTCTGGAGACAGTTCAAGGACTGTAATTCGGGACTTTGGACTATAACTATCATCTTTGGCCTTATGAATAAGACTCACTGTCTGAATGTTTGTAGGGTTCTTGGCTGGTTTGTTGCTAAGACCACTAGATGGTGGTAACTTTTAAAGCATATGTACGTGAAGGAATTTTCTTTGTCTTGCCCCTTTACAAATGGTATAAAAGCCTTCCCTTAGCTAACATTAGATGTCATCTGTTCAGGAAGCAGGTGTCCGAGTATAATGTTTTCGTCCTTTGCCTATCCGTCTCTCCTTCAGGAAATCTCACGACCCTTGCGGGGCTGGACTCCCGCAGTAGCCCCAGACTGGGATATAAGGGGTCTGAGGAGAGCAGAAGCCAAAGAGCTACAGAAAGTTCACTATGCTTCTTAAGCTTTCACTCAGATGTGGGCATCTGTGGCATCTGCTCATATCCCTTTGGCCAATGCATGACACATGACCAATCTCAACACTGAATAAGGACATAAAACTCCAGCGTGCAAGCACGTGGGCACACGTATACGATCCTCTTACAGGAAAAGGGGAGAGTAAAACATTGCAAACAATGATACAATCTTCCACATGAAGGATAACTTGCTTAAACTAGATAGTTATGAAATCTGATCACCTCTATCATTTATCTTCTTCCCTGTGCCATTTTGTGTGATTATCATAAATTATGAATTTTTTCTAGTTGAAGTCTCACTCTGTCACCCAGGCTGGATCGCAGTGGCACACTCACGGCCACTCCAGCATCAACCTGCTGTGCTCTGGTGATTCTTTCGCCTCAGCCTTCCAAGTAGCCGGAAGTACAGGCGCGCGCTACAGCGCCCTGCTAATTTTTTATTTATTGTAGAGACGAGGTCTCACCAAATTGCCTAGGCTGGTCTCGAACCCACGGGCTCAGGCAAGCCACTCGCCTTGGCCTCCCAAAGTGCTGGGATTACAGGCTGAGAAATTTTTTTCTATAATACTTAAAGGAAATATTCTTCTTAAAGTTAAAATTAAGGTGCTGAAATATTGTTTTCCTATTTTGCTATGATATAGTTTTCTGCTATACATCAAAAAGAAATGTTCACTGTGCTCCTGCCTCTGCTGTAATCCCAGGACTGAGTAGAGAAAGGAACGTGCCATTTTGGAAGCTATCCATGAGCATGATTTGAGAAACCTTGGAAACATGAAGATTTTTTTTAAAACAAAGCAGAGTCATTGGCCTTCTAGACACTTAGGACCCTAGCCTCTTTTTTTTCATGACAGTTCAGAGAAATGCCATATTCCCTTTATTCTAAGACATTTTCGATTTTTAGATATATCAATGATTAAATAGGTTTGAGAATAAAAGGAAATCAACAACACACGCTCATCCATATAAAATACATCCTGACTTTAGAAATGTTAAAATGGAATGATAAACAAGCACAAGGGTAAGAAAAGGTAAAAGAAGACTCAAATTTATTGGGTACCAAGCACTGTGAGGTGCTAAATTCATTTTCACTCTCTATTCCACAAGAATTTTATGTACCCATGCAAGTTCCTGGGAATACAATGAGTAAAAAATAGCTCCAAGATCTGAAGGACTTTACAGATCTAATGGGAACTGAAATGCTTTCACATACAAATAGCAAAAGCCAACCAACCATAATCCAGACAAATCAGGGTAACAGATAAGGACTTTATTTTATTTTATTTTTTTACAAATGACAAAATCTAGAGGAAGATAGTCTAGAACTGGTATAGCCACTCAAAGATGTCATCAATAAGCCAGACACCTTCAGTCTTCCAGAGTCATCATGACTTTCTTCCTCATGGTCACAACATAGCTGCTGTTATCTCCAGGAAGTACATCTGCTTTTTAAGCCTGAAGAATGGAAAGAGCCTTTTCTTTCCAAGTTTTTTCTTTCATTCTAGGAAGTCCTCCCCAGGAACTGTGACCTAAATTTCACTGGCCAACACCAGGACATGTGGCCACCCCTGACTGCAAAAGTCCAGGAAGGCAAGCACTATTATCTTATTTACTGACTTCCACATAAGGAGATGGTTGGAAACGCATCTTGAGTGAGCTATAGTGTCTGATACAGAGACAGATCCATAAACAGATCATTACAAAAGCAATATGGCAATCACTTAACACAGTTGTAAGATACTTCAGAAGCACAGTGTGGTTTGGGGACCAATGAAATTTGGGCTGACACTTGAAAGGATAATTTATTAGGTTAGACAAAAGCACTCCGTGCAGAAAAAAATAACACGGTCAAAACGATACAAAAAAAGCCAAATTGGCACCTGAGGAATTTGGGGCTTGGGAGTTAAAAGTCTAGAGTGTGAGAGTAGATGAGGTTAGAAAGACTGCCAAGTGTGAGCACGAAGACCCACTATGTGATTCTGAAGTTTGGCCCTAAGCTCAGGTTGGATTTTTTTTTTTTTCTTAGCAATCTTGGTTTTTGGAGAAACCAGGCTATGTGTGTGGAACCTAGGTCCATAGGCTTCAACTCACAACTACTCTCCTCGCAACCAAATGGGCCTTAACTAGTTATCACCTGCTTTCTCCTCACAGTAATTCCTTGAATTTAGCCCTTTTCTGTTCAGAAAACACAACAATTAAGTTTCCTTAAGCTCCTATTTCCCCAATGTTTGATGCATCCTTTGTGACAGAGCCACACAGACTCTGTGAAAGAGTCACTCTGTTTACATCAAGCTCTGGTCTCATCAGCCTACCAATGACAGAGCTAACTGTACTATAATGCAAACATTAAATACATCCATCCACTATTATGCTCTTCCTTATACTAGCATTCTCACATCTGAAGGCATTTTACACCCAAGTGAGCCCTCTGGAACCCCATCCATCTCACAGCGATTTGTGGGAGAGGGAGCTGGTACAGATCATCTAGGTAATAGTCACATTAGTATAATGAGAACAGACACATGCTTTGGCATCAGATAGAGCCTGGGTTGTAATCCCAGCTTTGTCGCTGTGTGTGACCTTGCGGAAGTTATTTAACCTCTTCACCTACTTTTCTACCTAACAGATACTAGAACAATTTAATCATAATGTATAGGAAAATGATTTAAAAGGCAAAGCCCAATGTCTGATGTTCTGCAACTAGTTAGTGCATGGTGAAGCCACAAAAACAACTCAGGCTTGGAAATGCAAGTTCTCAGCATCCTCAGTATATAATTATGTCACTGAATGAATTAATAAATGCTAACAAATCTTTAACTTTTTCATGTTTCAGAATACTCCAAAGGGACAGGAGCAATTTGAAGCTTTTATCCCTCTCTCTACTTCCAATGCCTTTTCTGTGTCACCTGAGGTGTTAAAAAAAAATGTCCCAGTTATAACAATCAGGTTAGATGTAAATACATTATTTCTAGCCTTTACTGATGAAAAACTATGGTATGCTTTTATTAGAAAACCTTAACAAGAGTTTATTTGGCCATGAAATTACAACAATCCAGGTTCAAATTTACCAGGCACACAAAACAACCCAGGTTGTAAACATATTTGGATAGGTCTATCTCTATTGCAGATACTATTGACTGTTGCACTCTGCAGTACACTCTTCTCCTTTGTTTTCTCTATATAGAGGCTAGAAAGCAAAATTCTCACCTTCCCAGACTCGTTTGCAGCTAAGAGCAGACCTTTCTCACAGTTCCGACCAATGACATGCAGAGGAAAATCCCTGGGGAGAGTTTTCCAGAAAAGAAATATAAAACTAATTTTTGGCTAGGGCACTAAGTCATTTTTCTGTTTAGGCAATGCACTTTTCACAATACTGTACTCGTGTTAAGTTGCTTGAAGAACAAATCTATGTGATAGCTAAGAACCATCTCTACACTGACACCTATTGTATCTTCCTGGACAGGACTAGAAGCTATATATGATAGCATTACCTTTAGGTATATGAAAGAAGTGATCAAATTAGCACAAAGTTGTCACCCATTAGAAATGCAAATTATACAGCTATTGGTTTGATACTCTTGGTTGGATAACCCAGGTCCTAGAATTGACTACTACTTCGGTATGCTATACCAGAGTCAAAAAGCAGCTGGCAAAAGATAATCTCTTCAACAAATGGTGCTGAATCAACTGGGCATCCATATGCCAAAAAAGTTGAACACTTACAGTTCATACTATGTACAAACATTAACTCAAATGAACCAACAATCTAATTATAGGAGCTAAAACCACAAAAGTCTTAGAAGAAAACAAAAAGGAGAAAAACTCCATGGCCTTGAATTCTTAGATATAACCAAAAGCAAGAGCAACTGAAAATGAAATAAACTGGACCTAATCAAAATTAAGCTTTGTGTATCAAAGAACATCAGGAAAGTGAAAAGACAACCTATAGAATGGGAGAAAATATTTGCAACTCATGTATCTCGTAAAGATCTGGTACCCAGAATATATAAAGAACTCGTACAACTCAGTAACAAAGAAGACAAAAAACTTGATTAAAAATGAGCAAAGGCAGTTACTCGTGAAGCTGAGGTGGATCACTTGAGCCCAGGAGTTTAAGGCCAGCCTGGACAACAAACTGAGACCCCATCTCAAAACAAAACAAAACAATGGGCAAAGGACTTAGACATTTATCTAAAGAAGATATACAAGTGGCCAATAAATACATGAAAAGATGCTAACATCATCAGACATCAGGAAGATGCAAATAAAAGCCACAGTGAAATATCAACTTCACACCCACTAGAATGGTGATAACAAAGAAAAAGGAAATTAACAAGTATTGGTGAGGATGTGGAGAAACTGGAAACTTGTACATTGCTGGTAGGAATGTAAAATGATTGAGCTGTGGAAAAGTTTGGTAGTTCCTCAAAAAGTTAAATGTATAATTATCATGTTACTCAGGACTTGCACACTTAGGTATTTACCTTAGAGAATTAAAAATTGATACTCATATACATGTACACATGTTCACAGCAGCACTATTTGCAAGACAAAAAGTGAAAACAGTCCAAGTATCCAACAACAGATGGATAAACAAATTCACACACACACACACACACAGAGGAATATTTGGAATATTATTCCATCATAAAAAGAAATGAAGTACTGAAACATGCTACAATGAAATGAACTGCAAAAACGTTATGCTAAATGAAAGAAGTCAGACATAAAAAAGTGTAGCTTTGGAATTAGAGGTAGTGACCACGCATGGTGAATATATTAAAATGGTTAATTTTATGTGAATTTCACCTCAATTTCTACAAAAAATAGCCAGCTCCCTAGACCAAAACATAGTAAGTCACTGACTTAGTGTGAAGGTATTGGAAAGCCTTTCTCATCAGAGTATTAAATGGTATAAAATAAGAACAAAACCAAATCTCCATTCTTTAGTAGCCTTTGTGGGAGGCTATCCATCATATTCTTGTTTCTTTTTCTCTACTTCTGTTTGCCTTTGAATGCTTCTCCTGTCAATTAATACCCATTACTCAAGATGAGCAGAGGAGTGAATAAAATGCAAAAGTTATAATCTTGTTAACTGCGAACACATCTGGCACAAAGAAATTAATTGAAATGTAGATATAGTATTAAAAATCAATAAAATAGGATTATGGGATTAATAGGGGTCTTAGTTTCATCTATCCATGCAATTTCATTATCATTTAACAAAGATAAAAAGCCTGCTACTGAACTACAGACAGCTTTCTCAGGATTCCCATTTTTCTCAGGATGCCAATTTTAAACAACCTTGTAAAAGTCCTGAGTGTCTGGTACTCAGATTTCACTGTACACTTTACCCATGTCTATTAGTTCCTAGGACTGCTGGAAGAAAGTAAACAACAGAAATTCATTCTCTCACAGTTCTGGAGGCTCAAAGTCTGAAACAAACGTGTTAGGACCATGTAACTCTGAAGGCTCTAGGAAAGAGTCCTTTATCTCTTCCAGGTTCTTGTGGCCCCAGGTCAGGTTGTCCTTGACTTGTAGTAGCATAACTCCAACTTCTGACACTATCTTTACATGGCCTCTTTTCACTGTGTCTCAGTGTCTTCTCTTCTTATAAGAATACCAGGCATTGGACTTAGGGCCCATACTAAATCCAGGATGATTTCACCTGAAGATCCTAAACTAATTACAGCTGCAAAGACATTATTACCAAATACAGTAGGCCTCCCTTATCTAAGGTTTCACTTTCTGTGGTTTCAGTTACTCATGTTAAACAGTGGTCCAAAAATATCAAATGGAAAATGACATGAACAATTTGTAAGTCTTAAATAACTTGCATTACTGTTATTACAACTGTTTCATTTTATAAGTAATTACTGTTGCTAACCTTATATCGTGCTTTATCATAGGTATATATACGTATAGGAAAAAACATGGTATATATGGGGTTTGGTACTACCTGTGGTTTTAGGCATCCACTGGGAATCGTGGAAACGTATTCCCCACAGATAAGGGGGCTACTGCAAGGTCACACCCTGACATTTCAGGTGGATGTGAATTTTGGAGGGATACTATTCATCCCACGATTCCACGTAAGCAATGCAATTTCTCTTTTAATACAGTAAAGTTTAAAAAAAACTTTCAAATTCAAATTCAGCTTGATAAAATTAGAATAATTATGCTTCTGGGGAAAACTTTTAAAAAATAACTTTAATCTTCAAAAGAAAAGTAAACCAAACAAAAAAAATCAAATCCCTAAAACTGAGTCTTTACCTTTATTTATTGGCTAAAACTGATTATGTAAGTAAAGATACTTTTAGACAAAAAAGACAGATGACAGATCAGTTCTACACTATTTATAACTTGTTACTTATAAAATAAATTTCAGTCCTCTTATCATAATGATAATTCAATACACCCTCTCTTAGAACTCAGGGTCCTTGAAATTTATGGGTTTTTACTAATAAAAACTTTTTTTTTTTGAGTTGGAGTCTCTCTGTGTTCCAGGATGGAGTGCAGTGGCACGCTCACAACCACTGCAACTTCTGATCTGCTGGGCTCGGGTGATCCTTCTGCCTCAGCCTTCCAAGTAGCTGGAACCACAGGATAAAATTTTTAAAGATAATCCCTTAGTCATATATTTTTAAAACACTTAAAAATCAATTTTTAAAATTTTGAAAGGTGAAACTTTATAACCATCTTCAAAACACAGTGTTCGGGCATGGTGGCTCAAGTCTGCAATTCCAGCACTTCGGGAGGCCGAGGCGAGAGGATTACCTGAGCCCAAGGGTTCAAGACCAGCCTGGGCAACTTGGTGAGATCTTGTCTCTACCATAAATAAAAAATTTAGCTGGGCATGGTAGTGTATGCCTGTAGTTCCAGCTACTTGGAAGGCTGAGGCAGAAGGATCACCTGAACCCAGCAGGTCGAGGCTGAGGTGGCTATGAGCGTGCCACCACACTCCAGCCTGGGTGACAGAGTGAGTCTACAAAAAAAAAATAAGTAAAAAAAAAAATAAGTAAAAAAAAAATAAATAAATAATAATAATAATATATATTTAGTAGAACTTATTACATGGCCAATTTATCAATTACTTGAAATAATATGACAATGTATCTACAAACAATTTCAAATCCCAAATAATAATATAATTACTTAATGTTTAGATAGCTTTACAAATAACAATTTTGAGAACAACACTTTACAAATAACAAATCTGAGGATAACATTGGTTAATTGTATACTTTTCAAACTATAAGAACATATTCCATACTTTATGTATTTTAACACTCAAGGGTATTTTTCTATATGAATAAAATTCATTTTATTATAAATTTTCAGGAATTCTTTCTAATCTATCAAGATTTCATATGAAAAAGCAAAACCTATTTGTTTTTTATTACAAAACAGCTAGTATGAACCCAATGGAGAAAAATGAAGTCAGACAATTTCTTTGGCAGAAAACAATGACAAACAGGTCTTAAAGCAAATATAATCCATAAACTCAAAAAAAAGAAAGAAAAATAACCCTGTATTCTTATTAATGCCAAAAACATCAGCATCCAGATTTAATATCATTTTTGTACTATCAACAACCTGCAACACAAAATTTATTATATATTTGGCAAAAATAATTTTTACCTTAAGAGACAGAAGAAACTTCCACATGTATACAATTTCACAGATAAATGCCAACATACACTAGTTTTTATATATATGCCCTGTTTTATTATTCCAAAACTACATTAGTTGAACTTAATAACTGGTCTCAATTTAGTGGGTATGCAGTATTTATACTGGCTCAAAGACTTATGCTGAAGTAAGCCTTTACAATTCAGATCACAACTATACACGAAATACTTACATCAACATTAAAATAAGTTTATTAAATATAGTTTGGGAGAAAAAAATGTAGGAAATTCCATACATATGCAAACATTAACTATTATCAAGAGCAGCTTTGGATGTTTAATTTTTTTTTTTGTAAACAGAAGATTTGTTTCCAAAAAAGTAAGGTGCCATTTAGGAATATTTTTTAAACATATATAAACAAATACACATGAAAGGAATATACTTAATGAAAAACAATATGAGAGATTAAAGGTTAAAATGTTCATTTCAGTTATTTGTATCTGAAATAAGACAATGACATAAATGGGGCTTTCAAGTACTGCTTATTCTTCCATTTATATGTAGACTTAGTCTCAAACAGACTATTTTTATTCTAGAATAAAAGTTTCTTTGAAAAATGAGCATACTTATAATCAAATTTCTGTAAATGACAAAATTTTCAGAGAACTGTCTTCAAATGGATAGTAGTAGAAAGATTGGGTGCTTTCTTTAAAAAATAGAAATCTTGCTTCCATGCAAGTAACTTTTTAAAAACAAATGTCTATTGTTTTCCCAGTCTAAATATCACGGATCCATATGCATATGTATTTGCATTTTCTATTTTGTGTTAATAAAAAGTTGGTAGATGATAAAGTAGCATCCAAAATTTTAGGAGAGAAAAAAATTCCTGTTGGTTTACTACCAAATTCTCACACTATGTGGAATCTATAGCAATATATACTTCAGAAAAGTTGCTTCAACAGTCTCCTTCCTATCAATCCAGTGCCTTCTATGAAGTCACCACCTGCTATTATTCTACAAATTCAGAATTACTTCTGAAAGAAATGGCCATTTTTTTTAACAGCTTGGCATGCTGACAGCTTAGCAACGGTACTTGAATCAGTTCTTTAAAGAAACAACACATCACTAAAAACACCCCTATCGCCATGCTTGGTATATATCACATCAAATATTAGGAATGTCTTATGGCTCAAATTCATGTATAATCCCAATCCCATAAAAAGAAAATATAGCATACAGCATCTCTGCACACCACATTGCAGGAAGAAAAACAAATGGACCATATCTTTATTAGAGAGAAGCCAAAGTCACTTGAAAAGGTCATCAGTGGCAATTCTAAATACGGGGATGCATGTAGGAAAGTTTTTCTCTAGGGATTGGGAATGCTTTGTGGGGCATTCCTTAGCCCTCTGTAGCATGACTAGGGGAGTGGCTAAATGCTTTATCATACATCTGCATTTACACCGTCTTCATTGCTAATAACAGAAAACATTTAGGTTCCTTCCAAATAGTTCTTGCTTCTGTGGACAATTATACGTTAATTTTTACTCAACATAACACTGAGAGCAAAACTGACAATACTGCAAACATGACTGCAATTTAAGAAGCCAAAAGGAAATATGTTGGCAAGCTAAATGCTTACACAGACAGATGTTTGCCTTTTAAAAGAATAGTGTGTGGGAAATCCTGAAAAAATATCAACTTCTTCAGTGCTGTTATCATGATATTTTGGGGGGAAATAGCGGTTTTTTAAAGTAAAATTTGTATACTCCAACCTCATACTGTTTAGTGTCATAAGGCTACTTATTGGGTGTCCAGATTTTGCATGTATAGAAATTTGAAAGTAAGGCAAAACTAACTGGAATCATCTTGCTCTGATCAAAAGGTTGACATCAAACAAACTAGACTGAAAAAAACCTTTTATGGCCTCATAGAGTTAGACAGGTTTTTGTGCTTTATTTATTCATCGACCTTTGAGTTGAGAGCAAAAAAGTTTTCTTTTAATATTTTCAGGTTAGAATCACAAGGGTTGAATGACACACTTATGAAGGCTTTCAAGAAAATGCTTGGCTTGTTTCTAAAGGAGAGGCTGCTGATGGTAATTTGTCTGCTGCTGTGCAACTGAATGAGGTGCAACTGCCACAGGAAAGCCTGCCAGTTGTGGCAAATTGGAAGTAGTGTTCTGGTAAGATGACATATCCACAGACATCCCCATTTGCTGTGTGTAAGCAGTTGTACCAGTAGCTGATTGAAGGGCAGAGTTCTGGTTCATATACGTAGGATTGGAAACAGGGTCTTGTCCAGTGCTACAAACAAAATTTTAAAAAGAAAACCATATTTACATAACATTATCTAGGTTATGGTCATAGATCAATAATCAGGACAAAAACGCCTTTTCCATCTTCTTGTTAAAAAGTTTATGAAGATCTGTTGTTTTGATGATTAATTACTACAGCTATCAAATACTGTTAATGTAATTTGTATATTTGGTAAAAAGAGAATACTCAAAGAGAAACAAAAAAATTAGATAATAATGTTTATTTAACTTGCTTTCTCTAAAGCAGCAAATGAGTCTTCAAAATCTCTCAATCAAAACACTTACAAACTGACTGAGGAGATGCAAATTCTTCCTGACTGAGGTCCCCTTGACTGATGTGATGAGAATGAGAATGGAGCCCCGGCTCAAGATGCACCTTCAGCTCACATTCTCCCTTTCTCATCTCCAACCCAACACAAAGTTCATTTCTTCTCACACACCCTTCATGCTTTCCTTTGGCAGGGACTGTCCACTTCCAAAGTGAGAAAAGTATAATCTGCAGGATCCTGAATCTACTCTCAGGACAGTCCTGAACTATAGTTTACTTTAACATCTCAGAAACTAAGCTGAAAAATCACATCAAATTTCAAAACCTGTTTGTTCCTGTAACTACTGTGGCATATATTTCTTTTAAAACGTACATAATTTTAAATTACTCCAAATACACTGCTTGCAATACAGAAGGATTAATTTCAATACTACACTAGTTTTTTTCTTCATAATTCCTAGTGTCCTCAGGATACCAAAATTTTATATTTTAATTTAACTAAACACCAATATAAACAAATTTATTTAATTTTCAGATAATATCTAAAATTCATACTCATAGAATTTTAGAGTGGGAAGAGACCGTAGAGATCATCTAAACATGATTATATTTAACGAACATTTTATACGGTTAAATAAAGTGAACAGAAGGAAAGATTTTAATATAATTCTCAGAGTAGAAGTGTTTTAATTAAAAAAAAATTGAACTACAAATTCCATAGTTCAAACATACTTCTTTTTAAGAGTCAAAGTAACAACAATTTTCTACTTTTTAGGAGAGCATGCAGAGAAATATGTCTGAGACTACTTCACTAGGTTACGGCACAGTGCTAAGCACAACATGAGCTTAGTCCCCATAAAGAACGATTAGCTTTATTTTATCCCAGGGACAGACTATAAGTTTAAGTCTGAGCAATCATCTCAGTATGAGTAGCAAAGCTAAGGGCAACACCATTCTACTACATGTGATTATGAACAAGCAGTTCTGTCACTTCACCTTAATAAAGGCCTATATATTCTCATTACGAAAATCTATGAGAAATTAACATAATTAATATAATTACAAAATTAACACAGATACCAAAATCTTACCTTATATATGGAGTTTGAGCAGGCTGTGTTGTCACTGAGGAATTCATATTTGGAGGCAGAGATCTCAGTGGGCCAATATGATCTGGTCCTAGGCTATAGCTTTGGGCAACAGTTACTTGGTGAATGCTTTGACCCATATAGTTTCCACCATGTGATTGAACTGGATATGTCTATTAATCAAAAAGAAAAAGTTGACTCACTGATCTCCCAAATACCTGCCTAATAATAAATTCAAAATTTTAAGACTTAAAGAAAAGAAAATATTATAGTTCTTTGGGGAGCAATTTGATTCCACCAATATATCCACCTTAGAACTAAAAGTGGAGAGTTCTAAAACACAGCGTTAGCCGGGCTCAGTGGCTCAGCCTATAATCCTGCGCCTTGGGAGGCTGAGGTGAGTGGATTGCCTGAGCCTGAGGGTTCGAGACCCGCCTGGGAAACTTGGCGAGGCCTCATCTCTATAATAAATAAAACAATTAGCCGGGCGTGGTAGCGCATGCCTGTAATTCCGGCTACTTGGAAGGCTGAGGCAGAAGGATAACAGGAGCCCAGCAGGTTGAGGCTGCAGTGGCCGGGAGCAGCTACGGCACTCCAGTCTGGGTGACAGAGTGAGACTCCAACTCAAAACAACAACAACAACAAAATTAAAACACAGCGTAAAATCTATGGAAATTTGATTTGCTTGAAATTTGACTGCCTGATACACAGATACCACATTGTCACATTAGAATGGGAACTTCTGAATATTTCAAATGCTCTTATGCATGAATAGATAGAAGTTTGATATGAAGAATCAAACGGATAGAAAGTTAACTTTTCAAAGAAATAAACTGTGCTTTGCAAAAGTCGGACTGTAAATAAAATACGACTAAACTCAAAAACTTGACACAGGAATGACAAAGAACACTTCATTGGTACATGAAGTAAGCATACAGTTTCATCATACAATGGTGTAGAATTTGTATTTTGTTCCACTTCCATAGCAGCAGCACACAAGTGTTTGAAAACAGAAGCAATGAACCCCAATTGTCTTTTGAATCCAGAAGTCTTTCTTCTCCTCCTATGTATAATTTTCAAAAAGTCTGAAGCATCACATTACTTGATAAATGCATCTTATCTGATGTGAGAGTTACCATAGTAACTATCCTTTTTTTAACAATTAGGTTGTGTCAAGTCATCTAAATTACGCACTCACATTCTAACTATTCTCCTTGGTGTCTTCTTCACACACACCTTTACATACCAGTTTTCATAAATTAACATGAATTTTGTTCATCCAATTTCATTCTGAGTTCAATCGCTAATTGGCTGAAATTTGAAAAAGGCATCAGAATGGGATTACTGATAAAGGTAAGTATTCACTTCAAATGGCAAAAGACAAAAAAATGAAAGGTACTAGAGAAAGATGCTGTTCATGGATGACTTATGGAATCTGCACCTCATATGCCTATATCATACCTTCTTTATGCACAATTTTTGTTTTTGTTTTTGTTTTTTTGAGTTGGAGTCTCACTCTGTTGCCCAGATTGGAGTGCAGTGGCCGCTCCCGGCCACCACAGCCTCGACCTGCTGGGCTCCGGTGATCCTTCTGCCTCAGCCTTCCAAGAGCTGGAACTACAGGCACGTGCTACCACACCCGGTTAATTTTTTATTTTATGTAGAGATGAGGTCTCACCAAGTTGCCCAGGCGGGTCACGAACCCGCGGGCTCAGGCAATTCACTCACCTCAGCCTCCCAAAGTGCTGGGATTACAGGCTGAGCCACCGAGCCCGGCTTTTATGCACAATTTTTTAATAATTTGAGTCATGCAGCTAAGAAAAGGAAATACAAAGCATACTTTGAGAACAAAAGAAGTTCATTAACTAAGTCTTTTAATAACTATGTAAGTCAAAGAAATATCTTCACAGAATATTTTAAAGAAATGTGCAATCTTCTTGTTGAGCAGCAAGAATAGCATCAGTATCTCACCTGGAGGACTTCTGATATATCAGGCACTGTCCTAAGTCAAAGGATTTATACTCCACATTTACAAAAAAGATATTCCACATTTACAAAAAAGATTTATACTTACAGAAAACTTATGCTTTATGCTTACAAAAGCATATGAAGAATCAGAATTCCTCTCACATATTTAATGGTTTTCCCATCTACATTAAAAATGAGCTAAAATGTATTTGTGAAATATCAGTATTAAACTTGTTCTGGTGAACACTGTTTAGTCAATATTTCTTGAAACTATTAAAGATGATATTAATAAATTTATTCACAGACCACAGACATTTTAATATTATGCTTTACAACATTTTATTCTAATTTAAAACTTGTTCATAATTTAGAAAAATGTTCTCGCAAAACATGCTTACCTGCATTGGAACTCCAGATGATGTAGGTGGGTAATGTGCTGGCTGATGGAGCTTTGAATAGACTGAATATACTGGTGCTTCATTCACTAATTTGTTATACAGTTCCAAAGCTTCTAAGACTTTTACATTCAGTTCAGACAACTCTGAATGCTTCCTGATGTAGAAGAAAGGTATCTTAATATTCTAGTTTTTAAGTGTATTTAGTAACACAAATTATTTTTTAAATTTAGCACATTTTCTATTCATATTTTAAAAGGTTCTTTTTATATACAATGAAAGAATATTCACAAAGGGAAACCGAGAGGAGGAATTACTTAATTCTTAAGAGAATCTAGTTTCTTTCTTTCTTTTTTGAAAGCAGGATTTATTGAGAGGACGGAAAAGCTCCCACAGTGGGAGGGGACCCGAAGGGGCTGCCTGAGAATCTACTTTCAACATGTTGTAGTTTTCTGTTGAAAATCCAATTATTAAAAAAATTTTTTTTTCTCAATTTAGGTAAAAGTCTAAGCCTTAGTTATAAATTTCAATAAAGGACAGAATTCAGAAAAGGCCCAGAGCCTTTGTAAAGTACAATATGACCAAAATCTAAAAATACTCATTTAAAAAAAGAAATCATACACATTTTCACTTGCTGATGATATCCAAGAAAGTTATCAGTTGGAAAAAAGTTACTTACATAATTAACCTTGAAAATCCAAGGGAAAACAATGTACATACAAAACTAGTTTCTTGCTTGTTAGTTGGTTTGTTTTGAGAAAGTGAAACCAAATGCCTTATTATGTAATAACAAAAAAATCCAATAAGAGCATTTTAAGCCGGGCTCGGTGGCTCAGCCTGTAATCCCACTCTTTGGGAGGTTGAGGTAAGTGGATTGCCTGAGCTCGCGGGTTCAAGACCTGCCTGGGAAACTTGGTGAGATCGCATCTCTACAATAAATCAAAAAATTAGCCAAGCATGGTAGCGTGCGCCTATAGTTCCAACTACTTGGAAGGCTGAGGCAGAAGGATCGCCGGAGCCCAGCAGGTCGAGGCTGCGGTGGCCGGGAGTGGCCACTGCACTCCAGTGTGGACTACAGAATGAGACTCAAACTCAAAAAAAAAAAGAGCATTTTAAAATTTGCCCAAGACTCCAGAGCAAATTCTTCTGACTTGCTACACAATTTTGTTTGTTCTCTAGGAGTAATAAATACTATAGGCTATCTCTTATCTTCCATTCACTATGGTGTCTCCCTCTGATTTAAGATAGAAAGTTGAGAAAAAGGAAAAGGAGGCAGAACCTAGTTGAAAGCTCAAAGCCCTTGTAAGTGTATCCTTCAGTGCTGCTGCTACTTCTAAAGAATAAAACTAGGTGGAATAACAAAATTAAAAGGGCAATAGATACATAGAAATGCAAGGACAAAAAAAAAAAGAAAATAGAAGGTGTGTTGCAATTAATTTAGCTTCTCAAACACTAGAGAAATTTTATTTGAAGCTTGTATAAATACTATTCATTATCACATAATAAGTTAAATTCTTGCCAAAGATCCCTGTTCCCATTGTGTTTTCTATTCACTTTATTCTTCATTACTCATTATTGCCTGAATTCTAGCCTAAGTAAAAAATAAAGACTGGCGTGATAAGAGCAAGCGTCCATAATTCTAAGCATACCACATCGCCATGAAAAAAAAATAAATTGCTACCAAAATAAAAAGTACTACTTGTCTATTAGTTTGTAAGAGCTTTGGAAACTGAAAAACAATTCCAACCAAATTGTATGGTTCAACAAAACTTTTCCCTTGTTTATAGTTTGCCAAAGACAAGTGAACCTAAGAAAACTCTATTTTTTATTCTGTGCATGAAAACTCTCACCTATCAATCTCTTCAAGTTTTTCATCTATCATTGGACCCATCTGTTGGCAGATATCTGTAAATACAAAAACACTTACAAATCTAGAAACAATCCAGTTTAAACCAATTTCAAAAATTTTTAACAATACTGCACCAAGAGGCAACATCATGCATAACACATAGAGATTACATTTATGCTAGAAAAAGGACTCTATAAAAGACTCAATTTTACTATTTAGCACCATATAGTACATATTGGTACATATTATTATCATGTGATAAAAGGCAAAGTCCCCTTCTAAAATAAAAATCTCAACATGCTCTCCTTGGAACTATTAACTAAATTTACAGATTATAAAATTTGGAGTCATCCCAAAGTCTTATTAAAGATATCAACAGGTCGGGCATGGTGGCTCAGCCTGTAATCCCAGACTCTGGGAGGCCAAGGCAAGTGGACTTCCTGAGCCCATGGGTTCAAGACCAGCCTGGGCAATTTGGCAAGACTTTGTCCCTATATTAAATTTAAAAAAAAACAGCTAGAAGTGGCAGCCTACACTTGTAGTTCTGGCTACTTGGAAGGTTGAAGTGGAAGGATCGCCAGAGCCCAGCTGGTCAACATTGGGTTGGCCATGAGTGTGCCACTGCACTCCAGCCTTGGGAACCAAATGAGACTCCAACTCAAAAAAAAAAAAAAAAAGGCCGGGCTCAGCGGCTCAGCGGCTCAGCCTGTAATACCAGCACTTTGGGAGGCTGAGGCAAGTGGATCGCCTGAGCCTGTGGGTTCGAGACCAGCCCAGGCAACTTGGTGAGATCTCGTCTTTACAATAAATAAAAAATTAGCCAAGCGTGGTACCACACGCCTATAGTTCAGCTACTTGGAAGGCTTAGGTGGAAGAATTGCTGGCGCCCAGGAGGTCGATGCTGGGGTGGCCATGAGCGTGCCACTGCACTCCAGCCTGGGCGACAGAGTGAGACTCCAACTCAAAAAAAAAAAAGGTATCTACAAAACTATTATTTGCTAAGTAAAACTAACTTGAGCCCCAGTATATAAAACATGTAACCAAATACAGATTAGATATGAATATCTTTCATTCAAGAGATTTCAAAATTAAATATTTTGTATATTTCCAAATGTGAACACTGATAAAGAGCACAATACTATATCCTATATTCATTTTTCTTCTATAAAATTATCCACTTTTTTCTCAAAGGATTTTTTAAAAAGCATTAAGAACATGCTTTAATTACTTCACACTTTTCAAAGACTGCAAGACACATCAGCATGCATCAAATGACTACATTACAAAGTTAACACTGATCATATGTAATTTTCAGCTTTCAAGTAAAATACATGATAATTAAACAGAAATAAGAATTTCTTAAACATTTTGATTCAATTTAATATGCTGTTATTTCTAATTCTGTCCTTTTGTGAACTGCAAATATCTTCACCCAATTTCACTAGTGGGCTTACAAAATACAGACTTTTTTTTGAAAAGGATATGCAGGTTTTTGACAATACTGCCCAAATAATATTTCTACTATTTTACTGTATTAGTTGGTTCTCTACCAGGATTTCTAATTTCTAGAAGCACATACAAGGCAGAATAAACTCAAAACTCTATAAACTCCTAAAATATTAAATAACATTAAAATACTTTCTAATATTCACTAAGTACCTTCTAGATCCAAGAGGTCTTGGGAGTCTGGTTTTGAATCTGTTGGATCTATACTCTGGAGTGCTTGCAGGGCTCTATCCATCTTATCCTAAAGAAGTAACAGGACACTTTAACAACTCAAGAGTTTTATCTTCAGTGAATATAAAATTACTCTTTCCAAGTATTGACAAAGATCGAATATTTTAAAAGTCTTGATTGTTTAACTATTAAACAAAAGAAGGACTTACCTCATCTATATAAACAGGCTCAGGTTCTGATTTCTTAATTTCCTCCACATCATCATCAATTACATTCAATTTGTCTACAGCTGCTATAGAAACAAAGTAAACTTTAAGTTCCTCAGCATTTACTCTGGTAATTTTCATCATTAATTTATCAGTGGCCTATGATTGTCCATATGAAAAAAACTGGAAATCCTTTAAATAGTCATCACATTTCATAGTCAATGTTTTTACATATGTTCATTCACTTATGTCGCAAATATTCACTTAGCACATACTATGTGTCAAGCATTGTTCTAGGAATTTATACATATACCAGTGAATAAAACAGAAAAGAATCCCTGCCCTCATGGAACTTACATTCTAGTGAAACAAGTGAACGATATTAATGGGGAGCTGTCATTACAGGTGTTTTCCTGAAAACTGAATGTTACCACTAGGGTGAATGAGTCTATTTAGCTAATAAGTTATATCCACGAGTTCCTTTAACATTCTCTCCTTCCATTAAAAAAAAGTTATATTTCCTGTATGAACAAAAAAGTAGACTTGATTTTAACCTAAATTTGCTATAGATACAACACTAAATAAAAGAGTCTTTTATCAAGAGAAGGTTGAAAAAAATTTATAAATATACAAGCTCATAAAACTATTTAAGTGTTCTCTGGAGTACTGCTAGAATATACTATAGTGTAATAAAATAAATTTTGGTAAAAATAAAATTACTATGAAAACCTATGCAACCAAAAGATCTAAAAATCCCAATAGCCATTTAATTCAAATATTTGACTAACTCTAATTATGCCCTAAAGAACAGAGGTCAGCATAATACATGGATAAACTGAAAACTCAACATATTTTTTCTTTTAATATTTTCCAGTCTATGCCAAAGGGAAATTGGTATATAGCATCTTATAGCCTGAACTATTAAGTTACTTTTAAAACGGTATCTCCAATATTCCTCTCTGCTTAGAGAGTTAGAGGAATAAAAGTGTAAATAGTGGCAAAGTATTCATTATTCAAGTGAGTGAGTAACCAAATCATAAAACTTCATTTTTCTGAATGCACCATTCTACACATACAAAGATACAGTTACACATGATGCATACTGTTTTCATTTTAGATGCATACTGTTTTCATTTTAAGTTATTTACCCAGAACTGGAAGGGATTAGCATTGATATATCTCCTCAGTGAGTCAGTTATAAGTACATTCTAAGGTCAGACTGGCTGACTTTAGAATCCTAGCACTATCACTCACTAAACACAGAATCCCTCAGTCTCAGTTCCCTTGTCTGTAAAAGAGGGCAACAAAAGTACCTATTTCACAGAATTGTGAGAATTAAATGAAATAGGGCAAAGGACTTAGCACAATGCCTGACAAATAATGAGTGCTCAAAAACCATTAGCTGTTTTATTTCTGATTATTATCGTTAGTGTTCTTATCCTCCCACCTCCCTACCTACATAACCAATAGAATGTTTTCTCAGCACAGTTGGCAGTGGTTGAGGGCAACTGTCTGTGCCTGCGGAACTGACTGAAGCTCAGAAGATCGGAACCAGGAAACTTAGTGGCTCAATTATATTATTTTACTATTTTCTGGAGCTCCCTAAGATCAAATCAAGGTGAGAAAAAGTCTAAAATTTAGGAGTACTGCTAACCTCTGTAATCACAGGCAACCCTGGCCAATCAGAACCCCCCTCCCAGAAGGAAACCTCCCCTTTGCAACTGTGGTTCAGGGATGAGTACAGAACAAACTGCCTCTTACACTATATACTTGGCTTGATCTAAATATCTGTATAGTCACAGATTATTTTATGCCTGATATTTAACTATGTATGTTAACTCTCAGAGGATTTAAAATAGGAGGAAATAGTTATTGGCATTAATTAATATATACAAGACAAATTCACCCCTGGATTTGGTTAAGAAGTAGGTTAGACTGTGACACCTAAAAATGATTTAAAACAAAAGTTAAGTGCCAATCTACTTTACATTCAAAATTAAGTCATAAAACTCAAGTGAAAAAAACAGATTTAGCCTTCTCTAAGATTTAACTTACCTGCCTCAGACTCTATGTTTAAATTAGTTGTTACAAAATTGGATGGGAAGAGTCCTATTCCTCTGTGATTTTCTCCTTTCCACCAATTGGCATCACTAAAAGTACAGTGCAAAAAATATCATTTGTTCCTCCACATTTTAGTACATTTGCGTCAAGAGGAATTAAATAAAAATTAAATGTAGCCTCTTTTAAAACTATCAGTTTACATCCAGTTATATATTTTCTACTTAATTAAAAAATTGAAAAGTACAAATAAAACAAACATCTATTTTCCTATATCTAAATTTAAACAAATTAACAGTTGGTCATATTTGATACTGAGCTTAAAAAAAAAACAACCAAAAACAGAAAACACTGAAGTCCCCTTTATTAAAGTCCTATTCCCACATCTATTTTACCATACCAACAAAGTAAAGCTGATAGTTTTCCTGCCAGTATGTTCTTCATTCTTTCACATAAATGAGGGGAGACCCAAAAAAACGGAATTTACAAAAAACTGTATTTATTCTTACATGTTTAAACTTCATTCACTTTCAAAGTACTCTCCATTTGATGCAATACACCCACTGGGATGCTTTTTCCACTGCTTAGAACAGTTTTTGAACTCATCGATGCTGGCGCTGTTTAGTGCTTCTGCCATTTTTTGTTTCACCTCTTCCACATTGCCAAAATGTTTCCCTTTGAGCACTTTTTTCATCAGGGAAACAAAAAGTCGTTCAGGGCAAGATTAGGTGAACAAGAAGGGTGGAGCATGGGGTCATGCCATTTTGGGTCAAAAAATCCCAAACACCCAGTGCAGCATGGGCAGGTGAGCTCATAAGCACCCATCAATAAAATGGACAAACACACAAAGAAGAGCCCCCCCCCCCCAAATTCACTGAAGCAGAACACAACCTCTTACAACAATGTTAGCTGAAACACTGATGCTGATGGGTTCCTAGAATGCCTACCTAGTAGGGGGGAAGTCTGTACTGCAAAGGGCCTGTTCTCTAAAAATAATTCCAGTTTTTTTTGGAGAGGTTTCCCTTGTATCTAAAGCCAACTCCATATAGAAACTGATAAGTAGACACAGATATTAAACCTTATAGATTAAGAATCTTTTAAAATTTTACATGTTAATACTTTGAGCTCTTGTTTACTCCTTTTAAAGTATGCCATACTTTATTTATCCATTCTTGTACAGATGGACATTTAGGTTGTTTTCAGTCTTTCACCATTATAAAGATCGAGATAATAATCATCCTAGATTCGAGGGCACATACACAACAATTTCTCTAGGCTTATTCAGACATGAACTTGCTGGACCACAGGATTTAAGCATATTCATTTTACTATATATTGCCCAAATGTTCTCTAAAGTGGCTATGAAAATTCACTTTTCTCTTTCCTCTAGTAGCAGGTGAGAATGTAATTTCCCCCCATATGTGATAATTTTTCAGACCAACACTTGCTATCAGACAGAAGAGAAATCATATTTCACTGTATTAATTTGCATTTCCCAAGCATGCACTTTTATTTGCTGGCTATTCATATTGCCTCTTCTGTAAACTGCTTGTTCATATCTTTTACCCGTTTTTCTTTTTCCATTTGGTCACTTGCTTTTTTTTTCATAGATCTGTATAAGTTCTTCACATATTCTAGAGATAGCAATCATTTGTCTGAATTATGCAAATACCTTATTCTAGGCTGCCAATGTCTTTTATCATATGTTTATAGTTTCTTTTATTCTACGGTGTTTTTGTTCCCATGTAATCAAATTTAGCAATCTTTTCTTTTATGGCTTACATTTTTACCTTTCTGTACCCTTAAACTCCTAAATCTATTCTCCCATAAACTTATTTGTCCATAGTCTTAGGTTTTCTTTTTCTATATCCCTTCTATGTTTAGGTCTTTAATTCATCTGAAATGAAATTTTCTGTACTATATGAAACTGAATCAAATTGCATTTGTATTATAAAAAGAGCCATTCCTCCTAGCAAAATGTATTAAATAATCCATCATATTTTCTACTAATTTATGATACCCTATTATTTCAGAAAGCAAGCTGCGATCTGTTCATGAGCCTTTTTCTGGACTGTATTCTGTTGTAATAGTCCATATATCTATTTACT
This sequence comes from Carlito syrichta, assembly GCF_000164805.1. Classification (NCBI taxonomy): domain Eukaryota; kingdom Metazoa; phylum Chordata; class Mammalia; order Primates; family Tarsiidae; genus Carlito; species Carlito syrichta. Next base: position 1,068,258 of record NW_007258207.1, on the reverse strand, counting down.
ACAGCTTGTTAACGTGCCTTGACACTTGGCAGGAAAAGTACTCTCTCTATATTAACTCTTTATCATTTACTGCACAAGTTCACATTTCCACATTAATTTTTTAATGTTTTTCAAGTTCTCTGGGGAAAAAGGTCCTGTTGGGATTTTAATTGGAAATGAACTGAATTTATGCAATAACATGAGGAAAAATCTTTAAAATATTAAAGTTTCTTTACCATGAACATGGTATCTCTCTCCATTTATATTTACATAAACATAATAAATGAATGCATATATTCTTTTATAGAATTTTATAATTTTCTCCATACAGGCTTTATTTCTATAACACTTATTTAATTTTTTGCTACTACTGAGAATGACTTTTTTTTTTTTTAACTTTTAAATTTTTTAAAAATTGTGGGGTACAATTCAGGGTCAGGTATACAAATATTCATTGTGCAGTACCCTTGTTGATGAGACTTTTTTTTCTATTACATTTTCTAAACAGTCATGATTAAAGCATACCACTGATTTTTGTATGCTGCGCTTCTATCCAACAACCCTGATGAACTCTTACCAGTTGTAATAGTTTGTCCACTGGACTCCTGAAATTTCTATATGGACAGTTATAGCATCGGGAAATAATAATAATTGCATCTCTTCCTTTCCAAAAATTTGACTTATTGATCAGGAATTCTTAAGGATGAGCCTTAAGTATGAATAAACTTTTAAAAATTTGAAATATCATTTCATTTAATAATCTTTCCTAGAGATATGAAAGATCTATATATCACCTAAATTCTTAAGGTCGAAGAATAGTTTGTCCATTGGACTCCTGAACTTTCTATATGGACAATCATAGTATCTGGAAATAAAAATATAATTGTGTCTCTTCCTTTCAAAAAATTTGACTATTGATCAGGCATTCTTAAGGATGAGTCTTAAGTATGAATGAACTTTTAAAAATTTGAAATATCATTTCATTTAATGAGCACCATAAAGATATGAAAGAGCTATATATATCACCTAAATTTTTTTTTTTTTTTGAGTTGGAGTCTCACTCTGTCGCCCAGACTGAAGTGCTCCTGGCCACCGCAGCCTTGACCTGCTGGGCTCCGGCGATCCTTCCGCCTCAGTCTTCCGAGAAGCCGGAATTACAGGTGCGCGCTACCATGCCCAGTTGATTTTTTGATTTATTGTAGAGATGAGGTCTTGTTGCCCAGGCGGGTCTCAAACCCACGGGCTCAGGCAATCCACTCACCTCAGCTTCCCAAAGGTATGGGATTATAGGCTGAGCCACCGAGCTCGGCTACCTAAATTCTTAAGGTCGAAAAATTATCGATGTACTGACAGTTCTAAGGTATCATAATCTGTTAATGTCTTCATAGGACAGGAAACATTCTTACACACATATTTTAAGTTGAACGTGTCATTTTAAAAAAGAAAAGCTGACCATAGAGCAATTTTTATCTAAATCCAGAGAACCCAAACCTATGAAACTGATGCAAGGATTTTTACTTGAACCTATCAAAAATTATATGTGAGGCCTTCCTTAGTGGTCCTATTAATGTAGGATAATTTCCCTTCCAACCACTACTGCAAATTCCTTGAAGAAGCATAAAAGTAGGCAAAACGATCAAATTGACAACTCCTTCCTAACTCTATTCCAACTCTGTGTCCTCTCCACTAACTACAAGTTGATTCTATAGAATGTTGACGGTGCAAAATATTGTTCAACTTTAAATTCCTAAATTAAGGTAATCAACACTATAATTTTAAACAAACTATTTAATAATTAGAGTTTTTATATTAAAAAAGAACAAATCACAACTGAGTGAAAAAAATGATGTAAATGTAAGGGACTATAAACTTTGCCTTCAACAAAATGATTATTCAGTTAACATTTATAAAAATCTACCATGAGAAAATAGTTCCTTCAGGCTAAGCACTGAAGTTACAAAGATAATTAAGATACCATTTCTGTCCTCAAGAAATTTAAAATGTAGCACAAGCTGAGTGCGGTGATGCACACTTAAAATTCCAGTTACCCAGGAGGCTGAGGCAGGAGGCTTACCTGAACCCAGAGCCCATGCTGTAGTGCACCATGATCATGCATGTGAACAGCCACTGCACTCCAGCCTGGGCAATGTAGCAAGACTTAATTTCTGGAAGAAGAAAAAAATCTAGTCTCCCCTACCAAGAAGATGTTACCTTTTTTTACTTTCTGGAATAGTTTTCTACTATCCCCTTCCTCCCACCCAGAAAAGTGCTAACCCTCTTTCAAAATCAATTGACCTAGCAGGAAGAACATATGCAAAGAGATATCTGGCCCTCCGTAACGGTGGGTTCTACATTACTGACTCAACCAATCCCAAATCAAAAGCATTCAGGAAAAATAAACAAAAAATAACAATATAACAATAAAAACATTAAAAAAAAATAAAGTATAATAACTTTACATAGCATTTACACTGTATTAGGTACCATAAGTAATTTAGAGATGATTTAAGTATACAGTAAGATGTGGGTAAGATATACGCAAATACTATACCATTTTACATCAGAGTCTTGATAATCTGTGGATTTTGGTATCCAGGGGATCCTGGAATCAATGTCCTGTGAATACTGAGGGATGACTATCCTTACAATATAGTACGACAAACACTGTTATATAGGTTCAGGGAGCTACAGCAGCAACAGAAAAGGGAACTCCTAACTCTACTGGGAACTAAAAGCAGGGAACATTTTAAAGGCTTCTCAGAAGATGTCAAATGTGACATGGGTTTTGAAGGTTAAGTAGGTACTCATCAGGAGGAAAAGGAAATTAAGGCTTGAAAATAAAAATAATGGGGTTGGGGAGTGGGGGAAGGAAATGACATTCTGCCCTGCTGCCATTACAGATAAGCAAGACAATAATAAAGCACAAATAAAAACTCTGCACTCTGAGATTTAAAACAAGATTATTCTATCTAGCTTTAGGTCTCAAAATAAGTGAAAACTTGAGCCTTTAAGCTACTGACTTAATGGAACCTACTCATCTGCTGATTTTTGCAATGACAATGGCTGAAGGTAAGTGACGTCTTTTATGGATATAACAATCGTTAGAAAAATGCTATTTCAACCATGAACATACCAACAGTAAACCTGGAAAACCTGGTAATCTTGTGAGGGTCTTTTCCTTAAAATATCTGTTTCATTTTTGAATATGGGAAGCCAACTCTTCTAAAGACTTGACTCTTGCAAACCTTCCTTCATTTTCACTTCTAAATGCTTTTGCCTCCTTTGATAGAGCTTTCTAGGCAGAGAGAACCAAATGTACAATGAATGCTACAGAGGTCTAACCAGAACGTGGCATTTTTTGAATGGCAAGAATTCCATTTGATTATTCGAAATGGTACACAGAGAACAAACAAGGAGTGGCAAGTAAAGCTAAAAATGAAAAAAGTGAAAGGCTTTTTTTGGGTATACTCTTTTAACAAGAAATGTGTGCCTTTTCCATCAGTTCAATGGTACTTAAACTGAGATCCAAGAATGATATATTTTCAGGGAATTTAAGTTCTGTGGTGTAATTTTAATTTTATGTTTTCAATTCCACAAAAATATAACAATAATGAATACAGTCATTTTCTGTATCACCTGAATGACTTCCTTTTAACCTAAGATTGCCATTTAACTTCAGCAACCAAGTTTGCTCTTGTATTTAAAATCTGGCCAGTGATTACCAATCACATAGAATGACAACATTTCACCCCCACTGTGCTGCTAAGCATGTCTATCGTAACTATGATTAAGTGCTTATTATCAAAATGAAAGAAATTGACCTATATATTCCATCATATTCATGTTGAAATATCTTAGCAACTACAAAGAAAAAAGTTATTTTTTTCAGTGATAAGTCTTAACTAAAAGTTGGTTTATGAATCTAAGCTATTTAATACATTTTTGCTTTAAAGAGACATCAGTGAAAAAGACATGGTACAGCAAGGTATTGTCATCCTTTACTTGCTGTAGGATAGTGAACTACAATATGTATATAAGGCCACAAAAATGCCAAATGACATCATGATATACTATATGAAGGATTCATAGCAGTCATAACAGAAAAAGTCAGGCAAGAATTGAGTTACCACACAGCATAGGGTAGTTACAGACCTGCTAAAGTACCTGTGCTATTAATCAGTACTATATATAGCTTGTGTACAGCTATTTATTTTGGAAAATTTTGTTATATAAAAGTAATGCTCCAAATTTGACTCTTAGAGCAAAAACTACTCATTTTGTTGCTTTGTTTCTATTTATAAATGCCTTTAATTTTATAGTTGTATAAGAGTACTAAAAGTGTAAACCTAAGTTCTTTTGCAACTATTCCACCTTTTTAAAAAACACTTATTAGCCTGACATTTCCAACTGTCAGTGTTCAAAACCCACACTATCTCTCTACCTTTACAGACAGTCCCCAACTCAACAGTGGTTTGGACTTATGATGATAAATACGCAATATATATTCAGTAGAAACTGTCCCTCAAGTACTCATAAACCACTCTGTTTTTTGACTTTCAGTACAGTATTAAATAAGTTACATGAGATATTCAATATCTATTATGAAATAGGCTTTGTGTCACATGATTTTTCTCAACTGTAGGCTAATGTAAGTGCCCTGAGCATGTTTAAGAGAGGCTAGGCTAAGCTATGAGGTTCGGCAGGTTAGTTGTATAAAATGTATTTTCAATTTACAGTGGGTTTATCAGGACATAAGCCCATCATAAGCTGAGGACCATCTGCATTTCTGTTTACTCTCCATCAGGAATCATGAGGTCCATGCCAAATGATTACTTCCAAAAAAAATTTTTTAAGAAAAAAACATTATTTTGTAAGTGAACACAGTACTACCTTGATTGCCTAAGAGATCTTCCTTTTTCTATCCTCAATATCTTGCGAAATTTTTTGTGCCTTATCAAAATCAATCAAGGTTCACCTGAAATGGAGCCCAAGGATATGCCTTCTTTTCCAGATGCTTGTGCCAAACATGCAACTGCTCTCCTCTGCCCGATAGTACCTCCTTTCTGGCATTTACCACAATCTGCCTTCTACACAATTGTCAGTAATTTTAACTTCCTTACTTTATTCTAAACACAACTGTGTCCTCATTCATTTTTATTATGAAGAGAGTCTATTATGTAACATTTCCTTTTTTTTTTTTTTTAAAGAGATAGATCTCGCTCTGTTGTCCAGGCTTGGAGTGCAGTGCTATTTCATAGCTCACTGCAGTCTCAAATCCCAGGCTCGAGGGACTTTACTACTTTGGCTTTCTGTGTAGCTAGGACTACAAGTATGACCCACTACACCCAGCTAATTTTTTAATTTTTTGTAAAAATGGAGTCTTGCTATGCCACCTAGGCTGGTCTCGAACTCCTGGCCCCAAATGATGCTCACCTTGGCCTCCCAAAGCGCTAGGATTACAAGTGTGAGCCACCATGCCTGGCCTATTACATAACATTTTCTCAATAAATATTTACCACAGCAAAGTAAAACCATTACATATCTATCCTTTATTTAAAAATTTACTAGTGTGAACTTGCTAAATTATTTACAATGGATACCAATGGATAGTAAGTTATTTAATACATTTTTGCTTTAAAGAAACATCAGTGAAAAACACATGGTACAGCAAGGTATTGTCACCCTATACTTGCAGTAGGACAGTGAACTACAATATCTATATAAGGCCACAACAGAATATTTGCAATTTCTGTTCACAGCAACAAACTATCAGATCTCACTCTTGCTAAATGAATTTCTACTAAAACTAAAAGTACAGAATAGAATTAGGCTCAATATAGATAGACCTAAGTGTTATGACAACCTAAAAATAGAGAATTGTAAGGAGAATACAGTATAGTAGATTAAGACTCGGGAGGACCAAGCATAGCTTTTGGTTGCTTTGATCAAGGTAATATAGCTATATTTCTTCCTAAAGTTTATCTGTCATTACTTTTAGTAAACACAACTGCCAAGAAAAGGATATTCAGATGAATATTTATGTGTTCCCCAATTGTGGTAACTAACACTATTATTTAATACATTTCTCCTCTAAGATATATGAAATACTATTAAATTTAACAAGAGTAAGAAATTCACATTATCTCACCTAACTTTTATTTTAGAAAAAATAATTAAGGTATGAAAAGGCTCTACTGTGATTTAAATACACTAATATTTAAAGAACTGATTATTCTAAATTCTAAATTAAGGATATTATACTTTAAAACTTCTGAATAGTCCATAAAGATTTAGAACATACCTGTCATCCAAAACAATAATAATTTCACCATGTTTAAAGGTGAGTTCGTTGTCCTCAACAGCTTCAAAATCATATAGAGCTCTTACTTTACGTGCAACTTTATTATTTAACAGGATTTCTGCAGATGGATATAAAGATTTTGTTTCTGTGTGTTGCTGCTTCTGCTCTTGCAATGATAATTCAATAGCTAGTATCAAAAATTAAAACGCAAAAAAAGATAGTTAGAATTTTATTTTTTCAAAGTTTAAATAATAGATAACAATGTAATATTTAACAAGAATAAATGAATATTTTATTTATCCAATTAAATGCTACACAATTACCTTGCAGGGGGACAGGGCAGAAAAACATGACTTTTTTTTAAAGTAAAGTTTTTGCTCATTCCTTATTATCACAGTTTGTCATATACAGCAATTATTTTTATAGCAAACAGATTGTGACATTATAATATGGGTGGCTTTCCATATAGGATAAGCCATGAACATATTTCTGTGCTTGACTCATAACTCTGGCATTAAAGAAAAGGTGAAATGTAATCTCTCTAAAGGTAAGACATTAAATGTGTATTACTGAAAAAGACAGTAAGTTAAATTAATCTCATAACATGTTGTTTGTTTTGTTTACTTTTTGGACCCTACCAGTTTTCGCATTTGAGGTAGAATTAAAAGCATACTCCAGTTTTATTACCATTTTTATTTCAAAAAAATATTCTGGCAAGGACATTTTAAGCAATACTAACTACATGTGCTGATCATTTACCTTTAGCTATGTCTTCATCTTCTTTGTTTTTGTTCAATGACGTACCATTCTTGGCAGCAGCTGAGACAATCTGTAAATGTATGAGTTAAATAAACACAACTATCATTTCAAACAAACACAAGCTCAATAATTACTTGCAGATGCTAATTTTAAAAATACTGATATAGCTGAGCTTCATTTAAAAGTGAAGTTCTTTATTTTTGATACAGGGTCTTATTACTCTGTCACCCAGACTGAAGTGCATTGACACAACACAACTGTAGCTCACTGTGGCCTTGAACTCCTGTATTCAAGCAATATTCCTGCCTTCAAAGTAGCCAGGACTACAGGCACATGACACCTGGCTAATTTTTTTGTAGAGATGAGGTCTTGCTATGTTGCCCAAGCTTGTCTCGAATTCCTGGACTCAAGTGATCCTCCTACCCTGGCTTCCCAAACCACAGGAATTACAAGAGGGAGTCACTGTGCACATCCTAAAAGTGAAGTTCTTTATGACAATTTTAAGCTGTTGTTTTCAAATACTGTAATAAAACATTACAATTTTTAAGAAAGCATTATAAACTCACAAAGGCCTCGAATTGGCTTACATTTTACATAAATCTAAGTATACGACACAGAACTTGGCATACGGAAAGTACTTAAGTATTCATAGAATGAATAAATAGGACTCTTTTCTGCTTGTGCATCCTGATCTCAACTGTCGAAAGTCTCCTACTCAGTGACAGCACAGTTACACAAGAAGTCAGCAAGAAATCATGATAATTAACAAACAGGAGAGGAGGGAGGACAGAGACGAGGTGCAGTTCGAGGAATACATGTGCAGCCCTTTGACTACACATTGTGGTAGGATGGCAGTGGTTTTTCAGGTAAATCAGAGGACTAGGTCATGCTTACATTTAATGAATGGCATGTAAGACAGGTATCCAGGACTCTGATCCATCAACCAGTTCTTTAACACAGTTTTTGAGAAAAATACACAGGAAGGATAGAACAGGAAAATGCTTGCTGTTTATTAATAAGAAGACTTTTGTTTCAAAACTCTTCTTTGTACCCTTAGGTCTAATCAGCTACAGGTAATCTTTTTACCTCTATAGTCTAAAATAAAGGAAAATATAATTCTCCCCTTAGTCTCTTTTCTCAAGCCACATCCTAATATTAATTGAAGGGCAAAAAGTACTGAAAGCCAAATCCAAGAGACAATATTTTTTTCCCACAGATCTAAGGATATAGCCCATTACATGAGTCATTATGCCTGCTTCCACTCCCGTTCTACTAAAGGTATCCCCTATATCCCCACATAAATTTCTAGACTTATAGTCCACCCATTTTTTTTTTTAGCCCACCCATCTTATATGTAAACCATTCACTCTAGGCATATTCATTCAACAAACAAGTCTTGAGCATTCTCAATTCCATGAATTTGTTCACTTCATTTCTCCCGATATGATCTCTTCACTCCTGTCTAATTAAAATACATACACGTTTCAAAATTCTACCTCTTCACCATCACAATCTGTAGTTATCTCCCTCCTTCGTCCTGAGGTAGACAACATCTAATCTTTGTACCCCCCCTTATCCAAGATTTGCCACTTACAATTTATTTTACACATATACATGGCTACCTTTCAATTGTACTATAAATTCATACAGGGTTATCTTATACATCTGTGCCTTTTGCATGACTTCAGAGTTAGAGTAGCATTAAATATGTTATTTATGTCTGATTTACTTATCAAATTTCTGACATGAAGAAGAAATACACATAAAAACTAGAGTGTCTATTAAATGTAAGGCACTTTGCTGGATAGGTACTTGGGAAATGAGGTAGGAAATGACGATCAAGACATACCTTGCCTAGTTTTTTGTAAAAGACGCATACCTTCAAAATACTAAAATAGGGTCAACCATGGGTCTGAATAAATCTCTCACCTGAGAACCCGCTGAAGGAAAAGTAATTCCTTCTTCTTTCATAGATTTAATAGTTGCAGATATTAGACTAAACTGAGGATCCTTCTGAAATTCTTCTGACCACTCCACCATTAAAGATTTTAGTTTTTCACATACTTTAGGGTGGGCCTTTTAAAGAACAGGCAAAGGAGAATAAACAGAAACCTAAGGTTAAAATAAGTAATTAAATTATTTAACTTACAAGGAGAATTACCACTAAAATTCTCTTTAATTATATGAATATCAACAAAAGTTCAGCAATTCCTAGCTTACTTGAGTAATTAATAGATGACTATTTACATCTAAGATGTACAGTTAAGATATACTTGTTTCAAATAAAATGACCCTCTGTGATAACAAATCATTTATATTGAGATAATTTCCCCTGTTTTCTTAATATTTTTAATATTAGATTACAATTTTTTAAATCAATCCTACTAAAATTCTAGAATTTTTGCCACTAGCAGCATGAGAATGGTGCTTAAGAGTTTCTGTCTCAAATAAATAACTTCACAATAACAATCAATAATGAAAGCCCCCTCTACTCTGGTCTAAAATAAAGACCCCATTTGCTCACCATTTCTAGTGGGAGTCAGTATAGAATAGTGATTAGAATTAGGAGAATGGAGTCACAGAGGCCAGGATTTGAACATTGGCTATCCTACTTACAAGCTTGGACAAGTTACTTAACTTCTCTCTAAGCTTCAGTTTCTGCATTTATAGAATAGAAATGATAAGAGAATCTAATGCTCCAAGAGTGGTTAAGACAGTCTATGTAAAATGTAGCTCTCAATGAAGAGTCACTATTATCAACAGCATATATATTTAGGGGAGAAAAACAATTTCAGATGCTACAAATTAAAAAATCAAATTTCAGAACAGAAAGTTTATTTCATTTCAATTTATCTAAAATGATTTCATTTATAATATTTATTCATACAATATACAGTTAAAATGACACACTGTGTATTTATTAATGACTGAAATTTCTTTTCTTTTTAAAATTTACCTTATTTTTAATCACAGCACGTACTTCTGTTGCAAAATCACGGGAACATACTTCTAAGTGAAATATCTTTCCACAGTTTGCCACACAAGCCCCAAGAAGCTATTAATTAAAATAAAAATTAATATACAAATGTTATAACATTCACCTACTGAAATAAATACACATTTAAAATTTGCGTCAAATAATAACGTGACTTTTACTCACAGTCAATGCCTGCAGAGCAACATGAGGAACTTTATGATTTATTCTTTTCATTATGGCTTTTAGGCAATCTTTTGCACTAAAAAAAATAATTAGAGACAGTTAAATACTCACTGAGAATTTTAATTAAAACATTAAAAATATAAGGTATTCCATTACCAAACAGTCTTATATTTAAAAGTAAAATCCTGGAAACATCACTTTGTTAAAGAAATAAATCTATAAAATGATTTTATATAATCTTTTGTTTAAAGACTCATAGAAGTTTTAAAATATGGGCGTGGAGATTCACACCTGTAATCCCAGCATTTTGGGAGGCCAAGTGGGAGGATGGCTTGAGGCCAGGAGTTAGAGACCAGCTTCGGCAATAGTGTGCGACTTCATTGCTATAAAAAATTTAAAAATTAGCTGGGCATAGTGGTGCTGCTTGCTAGCTACTTGGGAGGTTAAGGTGGAAGGATTGCTTGAGCCCAGGAGTTTAAGGCTGCACTGAGCTATGATCATGCCACTGCACTCTAGCCTTCGTGACAGAGCAAGACTCTGTCTCAAAAAAAAAAAAACTTAAAAAAATCACGTCACCAATGTTGCATATTCCAAAATTAAAAGACAAATCATTTCACAAAAGGTCAACACAAGAGAACTCTATCAGATAAACCTTTTCATTTCTTCAAGGTAAATTTGGCTTTCAGACAGCAAGTCCTTATCCTCAAAAAAAGAAAACTAGTATATATACGTAACACCTTAAAATGTTCAAATAAACATGTGACTATACTATGAAAAGTTTTCATGTTAAAACAAATGCTTTCATTTTCTAAAGTATAATCAGTTCAGCTTAATTGTCACACTCCCCCAAAAACACTTTTTATGTTCACTTCTTTCATTATTGTATTTCTTAAAATATTTATATTTAGAGTATTATTGAAAAACTTTTGTTATATTACCTATCATATTACTATATTATCTACTTCATTATTTAAAAGTGTCCATATATGTTTAAGTCCCAGGGGAGTTCTTTAAATAACTCATCTATTCATTGTTAACATGTGTCCCTATTATACCAAGACTTTAATTATGTATGCTAATACAGTTCAGATTTTCAGTTAAACTCTCTTCCATTTGTCCTTTCAGAATAAGGTTAATTCCCTAAATCCAGCCTTCAGGCTAACTTTTACTCTCCAGAGGTAAATACAGTTGACCCCTGAACAATGTAGTGGTGCTAGTGGCGCCAACTCCTCACACAGTTGAAAATCTATGCATAACTTTTGACTTCCCAAAAACTTAATTATTAATAGCCTACTGTTGACTGGAAGCTTCACCAATAGATAAACAGTTGATTAACACATATTTTGTACGTCACAGGTATTACATACTGGATTCTTGCAATAAAGTAAGCTAAAAAAAATTTTATTAAGAAAATCATGAAGGGGAAGAAGAAGAAGAGAGGTTGGCCTTGCTGTCTCAGGGGTGGCAGAGGTGGAGAAAAATTGTAAATATAAGAAGACCCATGCAGTTCAAACCTGTGTTGTTCAAGGGTCAACTGTACTCAAATTTTATTTTTCTTTCAAAGTTACATCATGAAAGAGACACAGGTTATCAAATCCCTAGACATTCACTGAGCATGAGTGGGCATCTTACCCATTAGGAGTGCTTCCAACTTTGTCACATATGTCCATAATAAGACTCCAATCTTCTGTAGTGTTGTACTCATTTGTGGCTTTTTCTATAAAATACATTGGCATACACAAAAATGAGGACACGTCTTACATAAAATACCATTAAAGGCACAACAGTTAAGAAGCCCTACCTTTTCTCTTGCCAATGACAAAAGAATTACCAAATGAACTTCAGAGGATAGTCTTTCTATTAACTTCAATTTTAAATTGTATAATTAAATAAGCTAAATATTCCAAAGCTAAAAATGCCTTCTAAGTAATCAAAAAAATTACAAGTTATCAATAATTCCATCAAATTCTATTGTGACAGAATGCTTTAAAAATGTATCATTAGACAGTGCACAGTGACTTATGCCCTTAATTTCAACATTTTGGGAGGCTAAGGGGGGAGGATCGTCTGAGGCCAAGAGTTTGAGACTAGCCTGGGCAACACAGCAGGATTCCATCTCTACAAAAAATAAAAATAAAAAATTAGCCAGGTGTGGTGGCAAATGCCTGTAATCCTAGCTAGTTGGGAGGATCCCTTGAGCCTAGGAATTTGAGACCACAGTGAACTATGATTGCACCAGCCTGCATTCCAGCCTGGGGAACAAAGACCCTGTCTCTTTAAAAAAAAAGAAAAGAAAAGAAAAGAAAATATGCATTAAACTATCCACTGAAGCATTGTTTTCAACAGCAGAAAGGAAAACCGATTAACACAGTAAATTCATGCAATAGAATATGAAAATTAGGTACACAAAATTAAATGTATATACAAAAATGTCTGAATTTTGAAATATAATGATTTGCTTGGGCTTATAATAGCAGAAGAATATATAACATGAATTTAGCAGTCTTTTCAAGATAGAATTCAAATACCAACACAATTCACACATTTAAAGTGTACAGTTCAACGTTTTTGGTATATTCAGAGTTGTGCAACTATCACTAGTATGTAATTTTAGAACATGTCATCACCCTAAAAGAAATCTGTAACCTTTGACAGTCATTGCTCACTCTCCCCCCATATTCCCAGCCTAGGCAACCATTTACCTAAGTTCTGTCTCTAAAGATTTGCCTATTCTTTTCACATAAATAGAATCATAAAATATGTGTTCTTTTGTGACTGGTTTCTGCTATTTAGCATAATGTTTTCAAGGTTCATTCATGTTCTAGAATGTAACTACCTAATTTCTTTTTACTGCTGAATAATATTCCATTGTACAGACACACCACATTTTATTTAGCCATTCGCCAGTTTATGAACATCTGGGTCTTTTAAAACTTTTTGGCTAATTTAAGTAATGCGGCCGGGCTCAGTGGCTTGGCCTGTAATCACAGCATTTTGGGAGGCTGATGTGAGTGGACTGCCTGAGCCTGTGGGTTCGAGACCAGCCTGGGCAACTTGTAGAGACCTCATCTCTACAATAAATAAAAAATTAGCCAGGCATGGTAGCACGTGCCTGTAGTTCCAGCTACTTGGAAGGCTGAGGTGGAAGGATCGCTGGAGCCCAGCAGGTCGACGCTGGGGTGGCCGTGAGCGTGCGCCTTCACTCCAGCCTGAGTGACACAGTAGGACTCCAACTTAAAATCAATCAGTCAATCAATCAGTCAGTCAATCACTGCTGCTATGAACATTCTTGTATAAGTTTTTGTGTGAACTTTATGTTTTTATTTGTCTTGGTATATACCTAGGAGTAGAATTGCTAGATAGTATGATAACGTATTTAACTGCTTTCTAAGAGTTAACAAACAGTTTTTAATGATGGAGTTATGTAGCATTTTCACTCCATTAGTTTACAAAATTTCTATGAAGGCATATACACAATCTTTTTTCTGCTAGAAGAGAGAAATAGAGATATAAAAAGTATCACTTTATAAACATTTTCATTTTGTGCTTTTCCCCTTTATTAAATGTATTCTATAATTTCAAATATTGAAAACCTATATATAGTAAAACATGTGTGTGTGGGTGTACATATAAATATACACACACACACATATGTGCATGTGTATGTGTGTGTGTGTGTGTGTGTGTGTGTGTGTGTGTGTGTATGACGAGTAATATCACAGTGTTAAGCAGGAAAGACGGTAGGAATTTAGAGTAGTTTCTTGGAATAATAATAAAAAAGTCAAAAAATAAAAAACAGGCTTACCAAATAGTTATGCTTTGTAAGTAAAAAGAAATACACCAAATTCAGTAAGCCTCAATTAAATGCTGGAACTAGCTTTTAAACATCATGCAAACTGCCTAATAGTATTTATAGATGAAAAACAACTATTTTCACATGTGATTAAATAACAAATCAGATTTTAGGAAAGTAATGTATTTTGCCTATTGAAAATTCTAGACCCAAGCACCAAACTATGCAAGTAAAAAAAATACCTACTCAGGTCCAACTTCTTCTAAGTACAAAGAAGACTATTGCTTCTACATGGAAAGTCATATCAGACATGCTTTTTTAGAGGCTTAAAATGCTTAACAATTTCCTAATTACATAACTAATAAATTTAGTGAATTCAGGAGGACAGGCAAGAATAAAAAGTCCTAATTCTACCAGCTCCTTTTCAAACCATGATATATATTATTCCAGACTTTTTTCTACATATGTATATGAAAAAAACAATTTTTATGTTTATTTATTTCAATAGCTTTGGGTACAAATAATTTTTGGTCTGGGCTTTAAGTATGCCCAGCACCTCCACCTATGCACATTGTACTCAATAGGTGATTTTTTTTTTGTCCTTCTACTCCTAAGGCTCCACCTTCTGAGTCTCCAGTGTCCATGATACCATTCTCTATGTCATTGTGTAGTCTTTGTTTAGTTTCCACTTATAAGTAAGAATATGTGGTGTTTAGTTTTCTGTTCCTGAGTTTGTTCACTTAGAATGATGTTCTCCAATTCCATCCAAGTTGTTACAAAAGACATTATTTAATTCTTTTTGATGCATGACAAGTGTAGAAAAATAATTTTTAAAATCTATGTAAAATTAAATAAGCTATGATATAAAGTACACAAAGAAAGCACCCCAAAATTAACAACTCCTTCCCTGGCTAAGTTATGAACAAGATGAGAAAAAAAACAAAGAATAATATATTACTGTTTTCTAAAAGAAGCTGTAGGTATACTACCCAAATGGGCTTGCCAACAGGAAGCCCCAGAAGTGGGCATGCCCTTAGCACTAGACAGGGAGGCCTCTCCCTGCAAGGGTAAGCCTCTGCACAATTTGTTCCACAGAGAAGTAAGTGAAATGTCGATGGTGGTGGAAAGACTAGTTAGTCCTACACAGAAGAAGGGGATATCTAAGGCCCTCAGTTGCTCTTAAACTTACCAAACAAGTAAGTCATCACACCGGAGATGAAGTGAATAAAGGAGCAAGAGCAGGCTCAGAGCGATACTAATGGAACTCTCTTTTCAGGAAAAAACCTTGGGGTAGAGAAAAAATAGCCCTAACATTGTGATTAAACTAAATGTACCACTTCCTTACCTGTATTTCCACTGATCATAAACATCTATGTTCATAAATATACATAGCCGCATAATGTACCACGACATACAGAGGGGTCACATGGTTCCCAAACCAGCTAGTGAGATGTTATCACCACAGTGGTTTTAAAGCCATCAAGTATTCAACCTCTCTTCTGTGTTATTTTCACTTTGTTATTCTCATGCTGATGCACGACAGACTAAATATAAAATAATTAAGAGGGTAGGCTTTTGTACATAGGTCTTTCTGAAGATGTTTCAGCATAAATACTTTCTCTTGTTTATCATCTGTCTCTGCCACTATGTCTCACCACACCCCACCACCAAAATGAATGCAAGCTCCATCAAGGTAGGAATTTTTGTTTGTTTTGTTCACTGTCATTATTTCTAGTGCATAAAACAGTACATAAGGCACAGCAAGGGTGTGCAAGAAATATTTGTTCAATAAAATGATGCTCATTGCTTCTCCACATCCTACTACTCTGGTATAGTGTGTAATACGGGAAACAACAGCAAAGATTCCAAGTATATGAACTAAAAGGTCTTCAACTATGATGCCCAACTGTGGACATAATTTAGCTGGTCTGTGCAAGTTCTAGACAATCCAAATACTTCACTGTTGAACAGACATTCCAGGAGCTGCACAGGACCAAACTTCAATAGCAACACCATGTGGCAACAAAAGGCAATAGCACTAGTGGGCTTATGAGGGCCCAGTTCTCCACTTGTTTACTGAAGAGGAATAACTACATTTGGGAGTCTCAGCTAGGAGTCAGGGTAAGTGGAGCAGGCAATGCTTCCAGAAGGATGCAACAGACTTCTTATATATATATATATATATATATATATACTGAGTCTAAAGAGAAAATCATAATTATTACAGCTTCATGCCAATCTTTTCCTATTTGCTTATGATGGGGTTTTTTTGTAAAATAATTTATCGTTCTTTCTTTTTATAGTATAAGTTAGCACACTGAACTACCTGAAAATAAATAGCCACCCATTGTCTCTTTTGTATACTATGCCCCTTTTACATGTAAATCTTTAGTGTACCTGGAATTGTATTTAGTATATCTGGAACCTCACATGTGGTGTCAGGAAGGAATAGAAAAATATTTTCACAACTTTTTTATCAGTTCCAACATTTAAAAATCTATCCTAGCTGGGTACGGTGGCTCACACCTATAATCTCAGCACTTTAGGAGGCAGAGGCAAGAAGGGTTCGAGACCAACCTGGGGAACTTAGCGAGACCGATAATAAAGTCAAGAAAAATTAGCCAGGCATCGCGGTGCACGCCTGTAGTTCCAGCTACTTGGAAGGCTGAGATGGAAGGATTACCTGAGCCCAGCTGATCGAGGCTGAGGTGGTCATGTATGTTATGCTGTACCCCAGCTTGGATGACAGTGAGACTCCGACTTAAAACATCCTTTTCTTACTGATCTGAGAAGCCAGCATCATCAGTTACAAATACATACACATGCTTAATCAGTTGAGTCTGGCTGTACCCAGTCTGGCTGTAACTCAACTTTTCATGATATTTTTTTCAGCTTTGGCCATGTGATATAACTGATTATGAAGCCTAATTTCAACATTAAAAAAAAAGTCTAATTAGAATAATGTATACTTGATTTAATTTTCACAGAAAATGGAAAATTCCTAATTTGAATATTCTATCAAGCATAGTTTACCCTCTACAAATACAGGATTCACAATTACTCTTTTGAAAAAGTATAAAATCTCAAGTCTTTATAATGGCCTGCCAAATAGGACTTCATTTTTCAAGTGAACTAAGTAACAGTTAAATTATGTACTTAGAAATATTTTAAACTCCTGGAAAATTTTAAATATTATAATTAAGAAACCATTCTTTCATAGCATGTCACTCTGCCTGATGTTGAGGCCATATCTTACATTATCCGGTGTCAAATGCAGAGAAAAGGAGAAACTTAAAGAGCCCTCCTGGGGTCTAAATGCTAAATTGCCAGGGTTTGGTGGGTGTAAGTCATAACCTTTCATCACCAGGCTTTGAATACTGTACATAGAGACGCAAATACACAGTGAAGTAGTTCATAAAGATTCTAACAATATAATAAAGAATCATTCCATCAGTACCTACCTACGAGGAACAAAAGCTCCCCTCCTACAGTCCATTATGTTCAACACACAGCTTTAAAAAGAATCCGTCTACCCATAAAACTTTTAATAAAATAGGCTCTATCAGTAATAAAAAAATTAACTGTATAAAATAAGAATGCCTACAAGAAATCTTTAATGTTCCTCCTATTATGTTTGGAAATAAAAACTCATGACTAGTCTTCTGCTTCCAAACATGATAAAATATCTGGTACCAGACTGCTATCCTACCAAAAACAAATATAAAACAGGCCAATAGATGAGGCCATTGTTTTCCTGAAATGAATAGTAGGCAGAGCAGGTCCCAGATCTTTGAGGGAAGGGAAATATGTTGAAAGCCTCACAATGGCCCCAGCTTTCTGCCTGGGAACACTTTTCTGTCCCAACACAAAGAAGACTAGCCCAAGACAGAGACAGAGATCAGGTTTAAAAGCACAGGGATTAATGCAGATCCCTGATCAAGGGTGGGGCTAAAAATAAACACCTATGCAAGGTGAGCCTCTATGAGGTCTAGCAAAGATCACCTCATATGGGCTGAAAGGTCATGCAGCACTGGGAGTCATTCTGCCTATTATGGACTGAATGTTTGTGTTCCTCCCACAATTCATATGTTGACACCCTAATTCACAGTGTGGCTGTATTTGGAGATGGGGCTTCTAAGGAAGTAATTAAGGTTAAACGATGTTGTAAGGACAGGACCCTGAACTGACAGGATTAAAGTCCTTTTAAGAAGATATACTGAAGAGCTAGAGCTCTCTCTTTGCACGCACACACCAAGGAAAGACCATAACCCAGGGGAAAGCCCTCTTCAGACACCAATTCTGCTGGCACCTAGATCTTGGACTTCCAGTCTCCAGAACTCTGAGAAAATAAATTTGTCATGGAACCCACAGAAATATATGTTAGTATTTTGTTAATGGCAGCCCAAGTATGCTAATACACTACCCAATTAAAGTAAAGAGACTACGTCATGCATTTAGATGAAACCCCAGAAAGGTCACACTTAAGGAGTAAAGCCCCCTAAAATTTAGTGCAAAACTGAAACAGGTCTGTAGGTAAAACCAATCCTGATAAAACCAAAAAGATCCTTCAACAATACAACTACCAGAACAAAACTGACAGAACAAAACTCAACACCCTTTAGAGGAAGACAATGTAATCTAGCCTCCCTACAAAGAATAATCACAATGTCCACCATAATGTAAAAAAAATTACTAGATTAAAAAAGCATTGTACAATCAAGATAATGAATAAGAACAGATGTTAGAATAGCTCAAATGTTAAATTTAACAAAAAAGAACTTTAGAGCAGTTATTACATATATTTTCAAGAACTTAAAGCAAAAGGCAGTCATAATAAGTGAACAGATGGTGAATGCTCAGTTCAGAAATGGAAACTATAAAAATGGAATTTCTGGGCTGGGCATGGTGGCTCACATCTGTATATACCCAGCACTTGAGAGGCCAAGGCAAGAGGATTGTTTGAGCCCAGCCTAGGCAACACAGCAAGACAGTATTCCTTCAAAAATAAAATAATTGGCATGGTGGCAAGTACCTGTAGTCCCAGCTGCTCAAGAAGCTGAGGCAAAAGAAGGTTGAGGCCCTGGTGAGCCATGATCGTGCCCACTGCACTCCAATCTAGGTGACAAAGTGATACCCAAATAAAAAAATAAAAAACAACAAAAAAAGTAATTTCTGAACTGGAAAGTACAATATCTCAACTAAAAAATTCACTACATGAACTTAAATTAGATCGAAAATTGCAAAAATAAAGTTAGTGAACATGGAGACAAGTCAATAAAAGTGGTCAAATTTGAAGAATAGAGAGAAAGGAAAATTGTAAAACTGAACAGAGTCTCAGTAGATAAGTTTTTAAAATTTGCTATATAACAAATCCCACAAAATTAACAGTTTAAAACATTACCCATTATTAGTTCATACACCTGTAGTTCAAAATTCAGGCACGTTCAGCTGAGTCCTAGGTCCAGGGTATAGCATGTCTTGTTGTTGGGGGACTGGTGCTATTGAACTAAATCATGGTAATTAAATTCATGCATACCAGAACTATTTAAAGTAAGGACCTCTTGCAGTTTAAAACAAAGTGTTACTCTTTCTTCAAATTTGCATGGAACTATAAAAAACTGAAAATAATCTAGGACAATAAACAGTATATTCTCTGAATACATTGCATTTTTATTAAAACACTTGTAATACCCAATCATATGAAAATTAACAATCAAGACATATAGATATTTAAGACTATAAAAGAAGGCAATATAAAAATGTATTATGAAGTCAGATACAGTGGCTCACGCCCATAATCCCAGCACTTTGGGAGGTGAAGGCAAGAGGATTGCCTGGCCCAGGAGTTCAAGACCAGCCTGGGCAACTTGGCAAGACTTCATCTCTTCAATAAAACAAAAAATTAGCTGGACAAGGTGATGCATGCCTGTAGTTCCAGGTACTTGGAAGGCTAAGGTGGAAGGACTACCTGAGCCCAAATGGTCAAGGCTGCAGTAGCCAGGAGCCTGCCACTGCACTCCAGCCTGGGCAACAAAATGAGACTCGAACTCAAAAAATATATATATATAATGATTAAGATACTACATATCATTAGCTTTGGGCATGACTAAAGTAATGCTTAGATTTTTAGTCTGTTTATGATGCTATAACAGAATATCTGAGATTGAGTAATTTTTAAAAAACAAATTTATTTCTCACAGGTTTGGAGGCTGCAAAGTGCAAGATCAAGACACTAGCATCTGGCAAGGGCTCTTTGGCTATGCCCTCACAAGGCCTTAGGCAGAAGAGCAAGAAAGCGTGAACCCACTTCTGTAAGCCTTTTTTAGAGCAGCATTAATATATTCACGAAAAGCCAGGCTCAGTGGCTCAGCCTGTAATCCCGCGCCTTTGGGAGGCTGAGGTGAGTGGATTGCCTGAGCCAGCGGGTTCGAGGCCTGCCTGGGCAGGCAAGACCTTATCTCTACAATAAATCAAAAAATCAGCCGGGCGTGGTAGCGCATGCCTGTAATTCCGGCTACTCAGAAGGCTGAGGCGGAAGGATCGCGGAGT
>NW_007258207.1:1011266-1047697 GCF_000164805.1 Carlito syrichta | reverse complement strand
AAAAAAAAAAAAAAAAAAAAAATATATATATATATTCACGAGAGAGGTGCTCTCATGACTTAAACACTTCCTAAAAGTTCCCATTCTCCAATACTGTTGCATTTGTGTTTAAGTTTCCAATAAGTGAATTTTGGGAGATACATTCTGATCACAGCAATCTTAGAAGAAAAATTTGCTTTTGATGTATTAACAAAATTTTAAAAAACTATCTGTATACCTTAAAAATTGTAGTTATAAGATTTTTTTTTTTTTTTTGCTTAAAGCAAACTAGAAAATGGAAAACAAGTAAACAAATAGAAACCACAGCTGATAGCCCTTACTAAAGACAGAAGCTGTCTTTCTTCGGATCAATTCATTATAAATTAAATAATTATTCAAAAATGTAGAAGGACCTATTTTTTCTAGTTCATGAATTGTATACATTTATACTTTAAAAATAGCTGTATGACCTCTTATCAACAAGGGTGCCTGAACGAAACATATTTGTATACCTAACCCTTAACTGTACCCCACAATATCACAATAAAAAATAAATAAATATAAAAAAAGAAAATAATTGACAGCTAAAAAAAAATAGTTGTATGTGTTTGTTAAATTTCTAGACCACACAATTATTGTGTAGTTAAATTTAGATTAAAATATTTAAATGCCTAATACCTCAACCTAATAGATAATAAATTTTTCACCTCCCTCTCTGCCTTCAATGACAATGATCCTACTCAGTATTCTATAGTACTTTAGTTTAATGTACATTTTCTCACTTAATCTTCTTCCTCATTTAATGTTCTGATTTGTTTGGGTAAATGTTTAGTGATGTAAACCTTCAGTTTACCCTGGGGAAAGCAGTGATATAAGTCCTTCATTAAAATACACTGTGCATACCTTCTAAAATGAAAATCTACTTATAGCTCTGAGTGCCAAATGATACATAATAATTGAATTAAAAACAGTAACAGCAATTAAATAGCTTATAAGCATTTTACATATACTAAATCACTTGTTCCTTGACCAAATGAAGGATTTCCAGTTTATATATGGGAGCCTGGTGTGGTGGCTCACAGCTGTAAACTCTGGGAGGGAAGCAGGAGTATTACTTGAGGCTAGGAGTTCAAGACCAACCTGTGCAACTTAGCAAGACTCCGTTTCTACGAAATATTTAAAAAATCAGCCAAGTATGATGGCATGTGCCCACAGACCTAGCTACTCAGGAGACAGAGGTGGGAGAATCCCTTGAGCCCAGGAGTTTTAGGCTAGAGTGAGCTATGGTTGTGCCACTACACTCCAGCCTGGGCCACAGAATAGGACCTTGTCCCTAAATAAATTAAAAGTATATAAATGGGGAAACTGAGATACAGAAAATTAACCAGCACAAGGTTAAACAGGTAATAAGCAGTCAGAGATTTCAATCTGGGCTGCCTGGCTCAGGGTATGTGCTCTAAGTTTAAATCACTATATTAAACTGTCTGAAGTAAAATTTTGGTTCAAAATTAACTCTTCCCAACAAGTTAGTTTTCCAGTTTCCCTATGTATGAACATCTTAAGCATACTAAATAGGATCCATGCAAGTTCAACTCTTATTTATAAGCAAAAGATCAGGCAGAATGCCATGATTAACTCCCTTTATACATAATACAATATAATATATTTAAGAACTTCTTGCTCTGGTGGAATACATATCACTGATTGCCACTCTTTTTTCAATTCTCATGTCACCATCAACATTTCTGGAGGGGACTAGGATGAGTTGGAGAGTTGGGCATATGGGAGAGACAGGAGGAAAAGGGGGGAAAACATATCAAAATTTTCTTCGACTGCTTTTTAATATTTTAAACTACCTACTAAAAAGGCAGAAGTGCTAGGGTCAGCCTTTGTACTCTTGTGTATTCACTTTCTCCTTGGCTGATATTTCTAAGATGACCTCTGTATTCCTATTAGGTGAGAACCACACCTCTTCCCAACTCCATAAAACAAGCACACTCATTTCCACATACACTCTTACATTAGGGAACAGAGCAGAAGCACAAGTATTATAATTTCCATCATAACAGATCTGTCAGGAAGCATCACATACAAGACACTTTCCAATGGCTGGGGAAAGGAAAAATCAGTCTCCAGGGTAACCACTAACATGTCAAAAAGTCACAGATGGGGAATCAGAAGCAAACAGACTCTGCAGACTGAGAAAATCATTACACATACACTGTATGCACCTATGGAGTACTTTCAGGCTTCATGGATAGGAGACATATCACCAATTATACAATGAGGCCCTGCCTTATCTACATCCAGCTCTGAAACTTACCTTCTAGTTTACAGGCTTTGGGTAGTTCACCTCAGCTCTGACTCAAACCTAAATCCATGTTCTCATTAGTCATGTGGAGATTAAAATGGTTGCTACGCTTAAAAGAGGAGTTGTGAGAACTAAGCAAAAAGTAAAATGGACGAAAGAATTGAATAAGTAGTACTTCAAAAAAGAGAATATCCATTTAGCAAAGGTTCCCAACAACAGTCATCAGATAAATGCATATTAAACCACAATGAGCCAAGTGCAGTTAGTTGCTCATGCCTGTAATCCCAGCACTTTGGGCGGCGGGGACTAGAGAATTGCCTGAGTCCAGAGGTTTGAGACCAGCCTGAGCAACATAGCAAGACCTTGTCTCTACAATAAAATAAAAAAAATTAGCCAGGCATGGTAGCACACACCTGTAGTCCAAGCTATTTGGAAGACTGATGTGGAAAAATCACCTGATCCCAGCAGGTCAAAGCCTGAGTGACAGAGTAAGACTCCGACTCAAAAAAATGCACAAAAAAGACTACAATGAGATATCCACAGAATGTGTAAACATTTTAAAACTATGCCACCATGTATTGACACATTTCTGACATATAAAACTGAAGTAGTATGAGCTAAATATAAGCAAATAGCCATGTTAGAATGCCAATAATTTTCAGAAAACAATGAGCCATTTCCAGATATATCACACTGACCTTCTTAGAGTCAACCCCTGTATTAAATACAAATATTTACGCATTATCAGGTAATGTAACAGAGACTAATAAGGCAATAATACTCAAAAACATTCCGCCTCAAGTACTTAGTACTACTAGGAAAACCAAAACACTGCAAATGCTAGATTTTTTAAGCAGAGCTTTTGTTTTATTTTATTTACTTGAGACAGGGTCTTGCTCTGTCATCCAGGCAGGAATACAGTTGCACAATGATAGTTCCACTGTAACCTTAAACTCCTGGGCTCAAGCTACTCTCCTACCTCGGCCTCCCAAGTAGCTGGGACCACAGATGCACACCACCATGCCCAGATAACTTTTTAAAAAATTTTTTGTAGAGACAGGGTCTTACTATGCTGCCCAGGTTGTCTTGGACTCCTGGTCTCAAGTGATCCTCTCACCTCAACCTCCCAAAGCACTGAGATTGCAGGCATGAGCCATAACACCCAGTCAAAGCAGAACTTTTAGAAGAAAACATTAAGGTAATTCATCTCATGGCAAGTGAAAGCAAAAGAAACTGCTCCAGATAAGAATTTAAAAATCTCTTTTAGTTCAAATAAACTAAAATCTTGAGTTGCTACAATTCTTATATTGCAAATTAAAATTAATAAGCAAGTACTTAGTAAGGAAATGTTGCCTGAGCAAGGAAATGGTTTGAGAGTTTTCAGATAAAATAAAAATTTCACCAAAGAACAAAATTTTGGCCATGCTCGGTGGCTCAGCCTGTAATCTCAGCACTTTGGGAGACCGAGGCAAGTGGATTATCTGAGCCCGCAGGTTCAAGACTAGCCCAGACACCTCAGCGAGACCTCATCTCTACAATAAAATTAAAAAATTAGCCAGGTGTGATAGCACATGCCTGTAGTTCTGGTTACTTGGAAGCCTGAGGCGGAAGAATCGCCAGAGCCCAGCAGGTTGACGCTGGGGTGGCCGTGAGCATGCTACTGCACTCCAGCCTGGGTGACAGAGTGAGACTCCAACTCAAAAAAAAGAACAAAATTTTTATCCAAGCACTATCATTGAAAAATGGTAACAAATAAAAGAGAGACTGTATATAATACAAACATTTATACCCTTCAGCATTTCCCTTCATGTTTTTTTTTAAATATGAGACCTATTAAACACAGTGCGGAGGCTGCACTAAAAGTCAGTCAGAACTGAAACTATTTCACAAGATATGTTGCTTTCAGCATTCCTTAACTGGAGGAAACTAAAGAAAGGCCTCCTTGAATGGAACAGGGATAGCTGTTACAGGTCTCCCAGGTAAAGTATTCTACAGGGCGTTGTAGGTACAGAGAGGTGCTTGTCCTTCAAACATAGCAAGTACAGGCCCATTAGAAAAGTAACATTAAGGGCGTCTAAAAGATGGGAGCAACATGTAATGCCAAAGAAGAGCTGGCAAGGGATGCACACAGACTCAAAGTTAAAGGATGGAAAACGAGAGAAAAAAAAAGAAAAGAAGAGCTGAAGGTCCCAGTAAGTCAAGGTTAAACTCAATCCTAAAATTGGAGAAAGGAACAGAATATTTGGACAATATCAAAATGTCTCAGGTTTCTAGAAACAGTACTCTTCTCACCAAGGGTATTTTGACAAATATTGCTGATTGGCAGATATTTTGATAACCTGGAAAAATGTAAGCCAAAATTTTTAAAATGTTATAACTTAGACAAAGTGAAAAACCAAGGCAGAGGGAGAAGGGAAGTGGTCAGATTAGGGGACAGAAGATAAGCAAGAATGGCAAAAAAATAATAAGAGATAAAGAAATGATGCGTCCTAACATTTTATTTTGACATCTGGGTGATAGATGGTTAGAACTATTTGTTGTCAAGTAACCAGTTTGATATCCTACACTATATACCTATAAACAAGGTCTACTCCTTAACACACAGAATACCTCTTTAGTTCTTTATTTAAACAAATAGCAGCACTAGAGACACATCCACCCAACTATACTGCTACAATATTATATTGTATATTCACTTGGAGAAAATCATCCTCTTGCCCTCTCGTCCTACTTTTAAACTATAAAGTTTAAATGTCATTACCAAGGAATAAAAATGTATATTTTAAATTATTAATACTATCAGTTGATATGAAACAAAAATAAAATTAATCTTTTCTCTAAAATCCTGAAAGTCTACAAAAGATTCTCTTTTATAATGGTTTTAGCCAATCATCATGCAATCCATTTGAAAGAATAAAGGCCAAAAAATAGCTAAGACAATTTTAAAAAAGAAAGAAAAACAAGACAAGAGGACTGGCACTACCACCTATAAAGGCCACTGACATTAGAATTTGGTATTGGTACAAGGATACAGAGAAAACAATGTAGAACCAAGCACAGATACATGTTTCCTCATATAAGGAAACATATGGTAGGGAGAAAGTGTTGCAAAACAGTGGGGAAAGCAGAGATAATCCAATCAAAGGTGACTAATTTATTGTTGTCTGTTGTCAACTGATTATCCAATTAAATCCCTCCTCAGACCCTATACAAAGATCAAGTCCTGGTGGATTAAAAATCTAAAATAAGCAAGTCAGAAAATTTTAATAAAGTATACAGAAGAAAATATGACAAGATCCTTATAACCTTGGAGTACAGAAAGCTTTCTTAAGACAAATAAAATCGCGGGGCCTAACAAATAGCACTAAATTAAGACTTAAATTTACTTTACAATAAAAGACACCAGGCTGAGTATGATGGCTCATGCCTGTAATCCTGTCGCTTTGAGAGGTGGAAGCAAGAGGATTGCCTGAGCCCAGGAAGTTAGAGACCAGCCTGGCAATGTGGCGAAATCTCATCTCTCCAATTAAAAAAAAAAAAAAAAATTAGCCACGTGTGGTGACACACACATGTGTTTACAGCTACTTGGAAGGCTGAGGTGGAAGGGTTGCCTAAGCCTAGCAGGCCTAGGCTGCAGTGGTGCAGTGGCTGTAAGTGTGCCACTGCACTTCAGTTTCAGCAACAGAGTGAGATTCCGACTCAAAAAAAAAAAAAAAAAGCAACAGATTAGAATAGAGATTTGCAATTCACATAACCAATTAAAGAGAATGTATATAAAACTGCTTACCAACACAATAGTAAGCAAAAGTAATGAGCAGGTAATTTATAGGAAAAGAAACATAATGAAAAGATGCTCAACTTTACCACCAATGAAATTGAAATGAAATGAAAACAGTGCCTTACTTCACACCCATCAAATGGGCATAAATGAGAAAATTTGACAATACCTAGCATTAGTGAGGATTTGAAACAACAGGAACTTCATTTCCACTGCTGGTGGGAACATTAATAAAATCAACAAACACTTGAAAGGACAACTTTGCATGAGCCACTTCTACTGAGAACTCCCCTTCAAGATACAATCCCTCAAGAATCTCTTACTCATAAACACAATAAAACATGAATAAAAACTTTCAATGCAGAGTTGTCTGTAATAGTAAAAAACTGGGAACAACTTCATGTCCTTCAACAGGAGAATAAATAATGTGGTATATTCATACCCTGAAATATCACATAGTCATTAAAACTAATGAATTAGAGCTACAAACATCAACATGAGTAATTCACAAAAAATACTGAATGACAAAAGTTTGAAGACGACCAGAAAGACATTTTTACTAAGTTTAAAAACATGCAAAAATAACATATATAGTATATATACAATTATAGTAGTATATATATTATAAAACTGAATTTCTATTTGTAAAATGTTTACCTCTGAGGAGAGAGGAAAAAGAATGGGATCAGGTAGCTTCTAAAAATAATAAAGTATTTTAACTGAATTTTGAAGGCTATCTTCTTAAAAGAAAGAATCATACTCCTTCCTTATTAAGTCCTTGGAGAAAAAAAAAGTATGCCAAAATATTAGGATTTGACATTATTGGCTGGTAGGAATGGGAGTTTACATTGTATCTTATTTTATGTATTTTATACTCAAAATATTTCATAGTTAAAAAAACTACAAAACATATTAATTAAAATTTGAAACTATTTGAAAGTTTTAGGATTTTGGGTGCCATTGCAAGTAAAATAAGATATAGAAAAAATTGGCTGTAAAAGTTACCATTCTCGTTCACAACCAAAAAATTTTAATTTTAATTTTTTACAAAGATTATGACAACCTCATTGTGTGCAATGGTTGGCTTAATTAAGTAAATTTTAAAAATTTGAATATATAAAATAAACCTATATTACTGTAATGCTGTCAATATTTATTTTGTATTGGAGTTTTTAATAAAATTTCACTGGAAAAAAAGATTGCATGACTGAAAAATACCAAGCTATCTCCTGGTCAAGTTCTTCTAACACAGCAAAAGCCAGAGACACAGCAAAACACACATTCAAATTTCACCTGGAAAAGTATCCTGTTCCCTGAATTGTATCCCACATCTTAAAATTAAGAAAAAAAATTTTTTTTTAAGTATCCTTTAAAAAGTTCACACCCCAAATCTCCATGTCAGAAGAGTTTTGTAGAGGTAGAATCTGAGCTCAGCACTGTGGGACACAAGTATATCTTTAAAGGCAGTATTGAAGGTTGTTGAAAAGAGCAAACAATTTAGCAATGAATGGTAAATAGTACAGATGCAGATTGTGGCAAGACCGCCTGGTTTAAATAAGAGGAAAACACAAACAAATAAGAACTCGGGTCAGGGCTTAGAACACACAAGTCATGACTCAGGGACAGATAATATTCTCCCTTTTTTTTTTTTTTGAGTTGGAGTCTCACTCTGTCGCCCAGACTGGAGTGCAGTGGCCGCTCCCGGCCACCGCAGCCTTGACCTGCTGGGTTCCGGCGATCCTTCCGCCTCAGCCTTCCAAGTAGCCGGAATTACAGGCATGTACTACCATGCCCGGCTGATTTTTTTGATTTATTGTAGAGATGAGGTCTTGCTGCCCAGGCGGGTTTCGAACCCGCGGGCTCAGGCAATCCACTCACCTCAGCCTCCCAAAGGTGCGGGATTACAGGCTGAGCCACCGAGCCTGGCACATTCTCCCTTTTAATACTTACCACTACATCTTCCTACTGTGGCTCTACCCTCTATGTTCCACTTTACCCGAGGCATCCTCTGAGAATGCCTGCTCCACCTCAAGAGTCCTGTATCCCACCTAAGATTTGAGCCCCAGTGGGGAGAAGGGGTGGGATATATGTGGATATTTTCTCTTTCCCCCACTAAGAATAGCTTCAATGAAATCTTATTAAACAAAACAAAAAATTAATCCAGATTGAAGAATTCCAATAAAATGTTAAAGAGCTCTAATGCTACCAAACCTAGATACCCTTCAGGGCTTGTAGGTTCTGACTCCACGAAAAGACGGTAACTTACCAGAGATCCTCACATCCTAGCCTTTGGCCTGTTTCCATTTGACAAGTCACATATCATCATCAACTCATGGGTGCTTCCCAGAACTTTTCTCATGGACTGAAAAAAAGAACTCTAACCCACACATGAATGCTGTCAGAAATGACTGTTCACCCTCCAGTAAGAATCTGCACCTACCAAAGGAGACTGATCTTTAAATGCCCTTAATCAAAAACTGACTGTATCATAACTTCAGTTAAGAGGTTGTTACTTCCTACTGGGAGAAGTTCTGTCAGGAAAGGGGCCTAAATATGAAAATTGAAAAACTTGAATAAAGTATACAGAAGAAAATATGGGGCCGGGCTCGGTGGCTCAGCCTATAATCCCACGCCTTGGGAGGCTGAGGTGAGTGGATTGCCTGAGCCCGCGGGTTCAAGACCCACCCGGGCAACTTGGTGAGACCTCATCTCTACAATAAATCAAAAAATCAGCCGGGCATGGTAGCACATGCCTGTAATTCCGGCTACTTGGAAGGCTGAGGGGGAAGGATCGCCGGAGCCCAGCAGGTCGAGGCTGCGGTGGCTGGGAGCGGCCACTGCACTCCAGTCTGGGTGACAGAGTGAGACTTCAACTCAAAAAATAAATAAATAAATAAAATATGACAAGATCCTTATAACTCCGGAGTACAAAAGGCTTTCTTAAGACAAATAAAATCAAGGAGAATAACAAATAGCACTAAATTAAAACTTAAATTTACTTTACAATAAAATATACCAGTTGGATGTAGTGGCTCATGCCTGTAATTCTAGCACTTTGGGAGGCACACATAAGAGGACTGCCTGAGCCCAGGAGTTCGAGACCAGCCTGGACAAGTTGGTGAGATCTTGTCTCTCCAATAAATAAACAATAAATAAATTAGCCGGGCATGGTGACATACACCTGTGGTTCCAGCTACTTGGAAGGCTGACCCTTGTAATCCCACTGCTTTTGGAGGCCAAGGAAAGAGGAACGCTTGAGGACAGAGGTTCGAGACCAGCCTGGGCAACATAATGGTAACCAGTCTCAACAAAAAAACAAATTTTTTTTTTTGTAAATTAGCCAGGTGTGGTGACAAGTGTCTGTAGCCCCAGCTACTCAGGAGGCTGAGGTAGGAGGATCACATGAACCCAGGAGTTTGTACCTGCAGTGAGCTATGACAGCACCACTGCACTCCAACCTGGATGACAAAGCAAGACCCTGTCTCCAAAACAACAACAATAAAATCCACACAACTATGAAGGTGTTACTCTTTATACCTGTATTGCAAGATTTAAGCAGGTGATAGATGATGTTCTGTTTTAGAGAATGAAAAGGAAATTCTTAGCGTCTCAAAACACTCCAGAACAACGAATACTTTACTTGTTGGAGTCATAAGAGCACTGGCCTCTTAGTGACTATAGAATGAGAAAAAGATGGATGATATATAAGAACTTATTTTGAGAATTAGAACAACAATAAAACAAACTAAGAAAAGAAAAGATTTTTAAGCGACTGGATCTTGTTGTGTTGCCAAGGCTGGACTAGAGCTTCTCCCACCTCTGCCTTAGGAGGCAGAAGACTGTAGCTGGGACCACAGGTTTTTAGTTTTTGTTTTGTAGCATTAGTTAACAGAACCCTAGGCTGGTTTTTAGGACTTGGAATGAAGGGGGCAAAAAGCATATCTGAAAATTGCTGGAGTCATACAGAATACAGCACATCTTAGCACTGAGTCACCTGTTCCATAGTTAACATTTTGCAATTATTAGGAGACTCTAGAAGTACTCTATTTTGGCCGGGCTCAGAGGCTCAGCCTATAATCCCGTGCTTTGGGAGGCCGAGGTGAGTGAATTGCTTGAGCCCACAGGTTCGAGACCCGCCTGGGCAACTTGACGAGACCTCATCTCTACAATAAATCAAAAATTAGCCGGGCGTGGTACCACACGCCTGTAGTTCCTGCTACTTGGAAAGCTGAGGTGGAAGGATCGCCAGAGCCCAGCAGGTCGAGGCTGCGGTGGCCGGGAGTGGCCACTGCACTCCAGTCTGGGCGAAAGAGTGAGACTCCAACTCAGAAAAAAAAAAAAAAAGAAAGTACGCTATTTTGATACACTGTACCCTATTTGGTACAAAAATAAAATATGTGTGAATCGTATAATATGCATGTACATATTTATAATATCTTGATCCTTAGTCTTCAAGTATGTGTTTTGTCTCATTCAACTTTTTTCTTGATGAACACAGGTGACAGGCATACATCTAGGAAACATCACATTGAGGCTCACTCTCTGCTTTTGGAACAACTAATGACAGTCATTTCTTCCTTTGTTTCCATTACATTATCTTTGTGAGACCTATAATTTTTATTGCTATTGTGACGATTTTAATTTTGCTCCAATGAAATAAAACAAGGTGCAACATAGAATAAGACATAATTTTAAAACTTAAAAATTGTGAACTTTTCTTCAGGGTAAATCTTTCCCAGAAGCTCATTGTCTTCTGATTGAAAACTTCTCTGGTAGAAATAGGCAGGGTTGCTCTACCTGTTTTGATCTTCTGAACCTTCCCCTCAGTGGCTCCTGAGGTCCCTGTGTGGACTGGATCACAGTTTAGTACTACTGTAGTAAAAGAGGTATTGCTTTTCAGAGGGACAACACTGCTGCGTATGAATTATTTCATGGCCAATGCCATCAACCAAAGCTTCAAGTACTTCTTTATTAGTGCAAGTATGCCTAAATTCAGTATGGAAAAGGCGGTGGTACAGTCATAGCTCACTGTAGGCACGAATTCTGGGCTCACAGGATCTTCCTGCTTCAGCCTCCCGAGTAGCTGGGGTTACAGACACTTGTCACCACACCCGACTAGTTATAAGAAAAAAATTTTTTGTTTTTGTAGAGACCGGGTCCTATTATATTGCCCAGGCTGGTCTCGAACCCCTGGCCTCAAGCGATCCGCTGCCTCCCTCGGCTTCCCAAAGCGGAGGGATGACAGGCACAAAGCACCCAGCCCGGCCACCTTCACAACTGTAAATAAATCCCGAAGCTGCCCTATCAGGGACTGAACGCATGTGTAACGTAAACAACGAGAAATAAGTTCTTTCTACTCCTGGGGCGAGCCTAGGTTCCTCGTGTTGGGCTGCCTAGACAGCGGGGTCTCCACCGCTGCATCACTTTCAAAGGGAATGGGAGCGGGGGGCGGGGTCAGCCAGCTCCAGAGGCAGCAGGAAGTTTGCCCCGCCAACTTCACAGTCCCTAAATGGGTCCACGCTCCGGCGAGCCCCAGTCTCCACCCCGTTTCCACGCTTGGTGAAGGCAACGGCCCTTGCGGGGTCCCCAACCTCACGCAGGCAGGAGGCACTCCCCGAGCCGCCAGCGACGCGCCGAGGTAGCCCCCAGAGAAATCCCGATGCCGACACGGCGGCACCGCCCCTCCTCTCCCTTGGCTCTCCGGTCCCCGGAGTCGCCACCGCCCACTTTGTAGCCGGACAAACCGCAGTCCAGGGCCGGGCACAGCACTCACCCACATCTTGCTCGAAGGGGTTGGCGGTGAACAGCGGCATCTCGCCGGCGACGAAGCCCTAGGAGCCGCGGTCAAGCTGAGGCTCCGTGGCGGCTCCCCGCTGGGTGACCCCGCGGCCAAGGCTTCCTAGGCTGCTCCGCTTCGGCCGCCGTCTCCGCACTTCCGCCCGCGCACCTGCCCGGCTCCCGCCTGACAGGCCGGCCCTCATCTGCACTCTGCCCCTGCGCTCCTCCCTCAACTCCCCTCCCCTGCGAGGTCCCTTCGGCCGCAGGCATCCTTCCGGCGCCTTTGTCGCCGCCGCCCTCCAGGAGAAGGCGACAGCCCCCGTCCCAGACCGCCGCAGGGGTCAGGCGGCCGCTGCGGCCACCTTTCCATGGCTAGGACCCCGGCGAGCCACGGAGGCGGGGACCTTTGGGGCCGGAAATAGTCCTGCCTGGAACTGGGCGTCGCCGAAGACCCGGAAGCTGCTGTGCGGGCGGCGGCTGGTAGGGGGCGCGGCCGCCCGTGATTTCTCGCGTCGGACTCTCGGCTCTGACCGCTGGCTTCTTCTGACTTCATCGGTTCCTGGGGGACAGGTCTAGTCACTGGCGGCCGTGGTCCGGCGGCTGCGTTCGCGTCACAGTCCCGTTGCCTAAGAGCCGGAGCCGTCGGCAGAGAGGTAGCTTTGAGATTCCGCGAAGGTCCTGGCTGTGCTCTCAGGCGCTGCGACTGTGTCGCAGCCTCCTCGGCGCCCAAACCAAATCCCCCGGAATAAACTCCCGGGCGGGCGGTGGTCGAAGTGAAATCTCCGTGGCGACTCATGACTTTTTCCTTCCCCTCGTGTCCTCCCCATAAAAACACTCCTTGGCACTGGGAACCCGAAGACAAAGGAAGCTCGTTTCCTAGGGGCAGTGCTCAGCTATACGTGACGCCTCGGATAGTAGCAAGAATCACGAACGCAAAGTCCCGTAGGATCCAGCCAGGTATTTAAATAAATGTCAAAGTACCCTTCCCGCCCACACGTTCTCTGTCCCTTTTAACCCTGCTTCATTTTCTTTCCGTAGCACTTATCACTTCCTAAAGTGTAATTACTTACTGATTGTGTTGTCTGTGAATTCTGCGATGAGTTTTGTTTTGTTCACCGCTGTATCCCCAGTCCAAAAACGGTGTCTGGCAACTAACTAATAGGTGCTCAGCAAATATTTTCAAATGAAGGCCGTGACTTTGGAATTGAACAGCACATGTCTACAAAGGGCAGCTACCGGTAAACTTGAGCCATCGCTGGCGTGTGGGTCCCACTGGAGTCTGCAATTCTTCAGTGATTTCTAAATGTCGGGAATTAACGCCAACATTTTAAACAGGGGTTTACACGAAACCATTTAACAACCTAAAGATTTGATGCCACAAAGAAAGAGCCCTTACACATGGAATAATTCAGAAAGGTGATTGCATCTTATACTATAAAGTTAGGGCACAAATAAGAAGGAAACATCCCGCGCCTTGGGAGGCTGAGGTGAGTGGATTGCCTGAGCCCGCGGGTTCGAGACCTGCCTGGGCAACTTGGTGAGACCTCATCTCTACAATAAATCAAAAAATTAGCCGGGTGTGGTAGCGCACGCCTGTAATTCCGGCTACTTAGAAGGCTGAGGCGGAAGGATCGCCGGAGCCCAGCAGGTCGAGGCTGCGGTGGCCGGGAGCGGCCACTGCACTCCAGTCTGGGCGACAGGGTGAAACTCCAACTCAAAAAAAAAAAAAAAGAAGGAAACATGCAGGTGACAGGGCTGGATTTCAAAAACATTGAACCTAGGATGTTAAAAAAATAAGTTTGGGAATTTTCTGGATGAGTTTGTCTAAGGTGAAGACTTAGTGTTGGAATGGAAAGCAAGGCTAACTAGGGGTAAGAGGAAACAGATTGAGAAGAGCCTTAGAGAGCAAGCTAAGAAGTTTTAATATTGTTGAAGACACTGAATTTTTAAGGATATTGAGCAACAAGGTAGTATCATTTTAAGTTTTTTGAATATAACCTGACATCAATGTGCACGATGTATATGAAGAAGCAGACCCAGACAGTTTAGGAGTCTACTGCAACACTTAAGAGCAGAAGGCTGTGCGGGCTGTGGTGGCACATGCTTGTAATCCCAACTACTTGGGAGGCTGTGGCAGAAGGATAACTTTGAGCCTAGAAGTTTGACCATCCTGGTCAACATAGCAAGATCAGTTTTTAAAAAAGCAGAAGGCTGAGGCTTAGCCTTTGGAGAGCATTCATATTTTAAAGAGACTCTTTTAGCTTCTCCTTTTTAAGGGTATCTGTAAGGTTTTTGTTTCTTTTTTCAAGTCAAGGACCTTAATTTGTCACCGCTCACCATAGCCTCAACCTCCTGGACTCAGGCACTCCTCCCATCTCAGCCTCATAAGTAACTGAGATTGCAAGTGCGCATCTCCACATCCAGCTAATTTTTTGATTTTTTTGTGGAGACGAGGTCTCACTATGTTTCCCAGGCTGGTCTCGAATCTCTCAGCCTCTCAAAGTGCTGGGAGTACAAGTGTGACCCTCTCGTCACCTAGCCTTGTTTTTCTTAATATAACCTCTTTTGAGTCCCTGTGTCCCTAATGAAGAAAATAATCTTATCAATTTCATTTAAATTCTGTCTCTTTCGGGTTTTCCTGGTCACTTGGGTTTACACTCAGCAAATTTATATATTTACTCAGACCACTTTTCTCACACATTCACTAAGATGCGTTCCCAGGTATGTTCTTCTAATTATGCCAGGACATAACTGGTGAATACCCTTTTTATTTCAAAACAGGGACAATGCATCCTAGTCAGGTCATGATGAAGACCCTGGTTATTGGCCTAGAAACAATGGATGGGAGGGACTCCTGGCAAATCTTGAAAAGAGAAGGAAGCATCTTGGAAGGCATCCTCCTCGGGGTGAGACTTCTGCATGGTCTTCAGGCAAAGACAGACCACTGTCCTCTAGCCAAGGAGAGCGAGTGCACCCCTGTCAACTCAAAGTCCTCAAGTTCTCACCCAGAAATCTCCAACCTGGGTCTCTGGGCCTCATTTCTTCCCCATCGGGGCCCTGACTTTATGTAGAAAACATGCTATATGTTATGAATTCAACCTTTTAAAAAATTCTGCTATTCAGGTTCTGAGTCAGGTGTTTTTTTTTTTCTTTTTAACCACAATCTGTCACTCTGGTTATAGTAAATAAGGCTCTGAGAGACTTCTTAAATAAGGTCTAAGATGTGCAGTTTCTCCCATTGTGACTTGCTGTTATTATATGGGAGCCCTATGGATGTGTGGTGGTAGGATGTGTGGAAGAGACGCATGCTGTAATTTTATAATTAGGACTCAGTCTTTTAGTGAGCCTTGCCTCTGGACTGTGGACTATACAAGTGTTTCCTCTTCCATTCCCACTCTTCCCTTACCTTAGGTGAGATTAAAAGGCTCTTAGAGAGACCTGGGGTTGGGTATTTCCCTTCCACCAGATTTTAGGCTCTGGTAAGATAGTTTCTTTTGAGGGTGAACCTTGTTAAGAACAGAATATTCTGTCATAATTCAAAAAATGGTTTCTTCTGCTGATATTCACTGTGAAAATCAAGTTGAGCTCTTGGAGGTAAAACTCACAAAAGTGTGGGGACTTCCCTATAACTGGGCCCCTCTAGAGTTTTTAACTGTCAGATGTGTCCAGGTTTGTTCACACAACGCCTCCAGCAATTTGGCAATTACAGTTCAGGTTTTCCTACCCAGGCCGCTGGTCCTGAGGCAATTTGTGATTCTCTGTATTCACCTATTTCTCCAATTTTGGTTTGCCTGTGACCTCAATTATCTGATGAAACTAAGAGAAGTTGGGTTTTTTTTCCCCACAGTTTGTCCAGCTATTTTTCTTGTTGTGTAGATGGGAATGATGACTTCTGAGCTCCTTCCATACTGGACTAGAAACCAGAAGTTGGCTCTCTTTTTCCATCTCTTTTCTATTATAAGTGTTGCAGCGTTTTGGACCAACATACTAGAAATCTTGGAATAAACTTGGACTTTGCTCCTATTTTTCCACTTTTTAAACCTTGTTTTTTTTTTGGTTGTTTCTTCCAACTTTGTTTTTGCTGTTTTTTTCCCTTTCTTTTGGCAGTGCCTCTATTATAGCACAGTCTCCTCTTTCCTCCATGGCTTCCAATTCTGCCTCTTGAAAAAGAGTGCCCAAAGTAGATGAGGAGGGGCCAGAATCTACTTCACATGGTGTTAACTAAGTTATAAGCCCATATGGATGCATCATTCTCAGAGAGGTAGCCTTTTCTTCTAGTTGTCCAAAGACATCATGTGGGCTGACTTTCCTCTACACACATTATATACTTAATACACAGAAATATCATCTATGTGGTTTTGTTCTGTTACTTTAGAATCCACTTTTCCTGACACAAAAAGGTCAAGCTGGGTATCATTGTCTCTGGTAAATGACTCCTTTCCCCCCTATGTAGCAACTCTATTTTCCATGGCTTAAAGCATTAGTTGTTAAGGAGTCAGATAAAATTTCCAATCACAGCACTGCTACTGACTCTGACTTTGGACAAATACTTAAGTTCTAGGAACCTCAGTTTTCTTATCTATAATGTATGCTATATAAGGTTGCTGTGAACATTAAATAGGCCCCTTGAGAGCTTTTCAGATGGCAAGTGCTCAATAGTACTTATTATAACACTTAACAGTAGAATTTTTTTGCAATGATAGATGTGTACATATTTACATTGCTCAATACAAATAGCCACTAGTCACATGTGACTATTGATCACTTGAAATGTTGCTAGTAACCTGGATGGAACTAGAGTCTATAATACTGAGTGACCTCTCACAGAAACAAAGATCCGAGTATCACATGTTCTCACTCATAAAGTGGACCTTGAACATCCAACACAATATTATAAGAAAATGACTGACAGTGGTGGGAAACTATGGGGCGGGGGAAGGGAGATGGGATTAACGGTAGTCAATACCTGTCTGGGGACAGGGAGACACCTCTTATCAACAAGGGTGCCTGAACGAAGCATATTTGTATACCTAACCCTTAACTGTACCCCACAATATCATAATAAAAAATATTGATTATTAAAAAAATGTGGCTAGTGCAAGTGAGGAACTGGATTTTTAAATTTTTTATTTTAATTAAATTTAAACAGCCACTTGTAGCTAGTATAATAGAGCAGCTCTATACAACGTTATGAAAATCAATTGAAGAAGAAATAGAAGTGACCTTTGTCTGTATTATTTGTGCCTTATCTTGTGATATTTCATTTCCAAAAATGCATACTTCTTTTACCTGTCTTCATCTTTTACCTTTTTCATTTTCACATCTGGAAATTTAAGACCCAGTTGAACAACTCACCTTCTCCAAAAACATTCCTCAACTGGTCCCAATCTACATGTTTTCCACTTCTCTGAAACTTTGAACCTGTTGTCAACATTGCACTGCTTAGCACTTAGTATTCCTCTAACCTATCTCGTGAGGTATTTTGTTGTTGTTTTGAATTGGAGTCTCACTCCTTCACCCAGGCTGGAGTGCAGGAGTGCAATAGCAAGCTCACAGCCACCCCAGTGTCGACCTCCTGGACTCCAGCAGTCCTTCTGCCTCAGCCTTCCAAGTAGACGGAACTAGATGTGTGCTACCATGCCTGGCTATTTTTATTTTATTGTAGAGACGAGGTCTTGCCAAGTTGTCCGGGCTGGTCTCGAACCTGCGGTCTCAGGCAGTCCCCTTGCCTCGGCCTCCCAAAGTGCTGGGATTACAGGTGAGCCACCAAGCCTGGCCTTGTGAGGTATTTTGAATTTCCCAAGGGCACAATATTGGGATCTGTGGTTTTTGTTGTTGTTTTTCTTTGTCCTCTCTCCCCAAAACAGTTAGCCCATTACTTAAAACACTGTAAATGCTGGTTTGTGTCCCCATAAAATTCATATGCTGAAATCTAATCAACAATGAGATGGAGGTGTGGCCTTTAGGAAGCAAGTCATGAGAGTGGAGCCCTCATCAATGATATTAGTACCCTTACAATAAAAGGGCAAACGGTATGATGGTTCATGCCTGTAATCCCAGCACTTTGGGGATTACAGTGAGGTAAGGTACAGTGAGCCGAGGCAGGAGGATTGCTTGAGTCCAGGAGTTCGAGACCAGCCTCGACAACATAGCAAGAACTCATTTCTCAAAAAAAAAAAAACATTAGCTGGTTGTGGTGGTGCATGCCTATAGTCCCAGCTACCCGGGAGGTTGAGATGGAAGGATCACCTGGGCCCAGGATGTTGAGGCTGCAGTGAGCCCAGACGGTCAAGGTCACTATACTCCAGTTTGGGCAACAGAGTTAAGACCTCATATGAAAAAAAAAAAAACAAAAGAGGGCAGAGATAACTCACTTTGCACCATGTAAGAATACACTGGGAAGTCAGCAGTTTGCAACCAGAAGAGGTTGTAAACCCAACCATGCTGACATTCAGCCTCTAGTACTGTGAGAAATACATTTCTGTTATTCATGAGTTAATCTATGGTACATTGTTATAGCAGCCTAAACTGACTAAACTGAATAACACTGATTGATTACCTGTCCTCTACTTCTCCAGTTCATTTCCTCTCACCTTGCAATCCCCATCACTGTTTTCCAGAAGTTGGCTAAAAATAACCCAATTAAATATCCAATAAATACTTTTTACCTTTATCTTTTTGTTTGTGTTACTTTATCTCCCCTACTTCCAGACAATAAATAAAAGGGTTTTTCAGGATTATTACATTTTCACATTTTATTTAGTGAACATTGGATGCCTACTAGGTGCAAAATACTAGTGGTGGGGCAAGGGTTAATGAGGGGGGTCATGAAAATGACATGATCACAGCTCTCAATGAGCTATATTCAGATGAGGAGAGACTGATTTATGAAAATAATTAATAGAAGATAAATCATAGGAAAATTCCAAGTGCCAGCTGAATATAGATCTGTGATATTTTGGTATGTGCCCATTGTAAATGATGTTTTAGGTGCCTAGATATGAGGGTAGTTAGACCAACAAAGTTGATGCTGAGAACACTTCTGATTGTAATTGAGAGATATTGTCTTAAACTAAATTCTTGCAAATGGGATAGGCTGAATCTTTAGCAAAAATTAGAAACCATGTAGTTTGTCGTGTAATGTGTATGGATGGATTTGTTTAATTTTTACTTTATAATATATTTAACCAGTAATAAAATTGAAAGGGTTGAAGAAAAAATGTACAAATTGTGGGCATTGTAAACGTGTACATGTGCATGTGCTTTAAAGAAAAAATATTTCAAAGAAGACTATCTTAAAAGCCCACTGCCCTTAAGCTGTGTGCAGTGGTGTGTGCCTATAGTCCCAGCTGCTTACTCAGCAGGAGGCTGCCTTGAGCCAGACTGGGCAACAGCCCCACTATTCCAGAGGCCTGCCTTCACAGAATGCCTAGCTAAACTACTTGATTCTGTTCAGTAACTCTTTTGACCGGCTACTCAGTTCGAGTGGTAATGTGTATGTATGGATTTGCTTAATTTGTACTTCGTAATTTATTTAAAACTGGAGAATTCTCTATTTGTTCATTTTCCTTTGCTATCGTCATTACCATGTCCTGCAAAGTAGGTGGCGACATTGCTTCACTCTCAGAATCAGCTGTATGGCTTTGAGAATGACACACAAAAACTTCGAAACAAATTTAGAGTCCTAATTTGGGCAAAACTAAAAATACTGCCATATCTACCTTACGAAGTCATATGAATAATACACCATTATAATATGCCAGTTATATGCCAAATTTCTATATATTTGCATTCAGAGTTTAATAAACAGTATTTGTTGAATAATTCATTTTTATGAATGTCAATAAACCAGGTTATACTATTTTTAAAATTATTTAATCTGAATCACTATACAGTAACAATTTTCTCCTTTATAGTTTTTTTTTTCTTTTGAATCAGGGAATCTTACTCTGTTGTCCAGGCTGGAGTGCAGTGGCAAGATCATAGTGCACTGCAGCCTTGAACTCCTGGGCTCAGGCAATCCTTCCACCTCAGCCTCATCAGTAGCTGGGACAACAGATGTGTATCATCACTCCGGCTACTTTTAAAACATTTTGTAGAGACAAGGTCTTGCTATATTGCCTAGGCTGGTCTTGAACTTCTGAACTCAAGCAGTACTTTCCACTTTGGCCTCCCAAAGTGCTGAGATTACAGGCATAAGCCACCACGCCTGGCCCTCCTTTATAGTTTTAATGTAAAGGTAGGTATTTACTTATACTTAATTTCATGTGTGCTGGTCATTCAACAAATATTTATATGTTGACTATGACAAGAACTTCATGAATCACTGCAAAGGTGCAGAGAAAAAAAGCAGTTATCTGGATGGGACACTCAAGACAGATAATAATCCAAATCACACAGTATGCATTGAAATTTAAAACATTAAGGCAATATATATTCATATGCATGCTATAGGGTAGAAATTTTCAGTTATCCTAAAATTTACATATTTTAGCTTTAAAGGATGCAGCCTAATTTTAGTATTCAGAATTTATTAAATATCAGTACTCAGCTATACCCTTCTAATAGCTTTCCAAAATGAAGATTCATTTAAAGTAGTGGTCCCCAATCTTTTTGGCATCAGGGACCGGTTTTGTGGAAGACAGTTTTTCCATGGATTGGGTGGGGAGAGGGAGTGCTTTCGGGATGATTCAAGTGCATTACATTTATTGCTCATTTTATTGTTATCACATTGTAACATATCATGAAATAATTATACAATTCACCATAATGTAGAGTCAGTGGGAGCCCTGAGCTTGTTTTCCTGCAACTAGACAGTCCTATCAGGGGGTGATGGGATACAGTGTGTTGCTTATGTTCAGCCTACTCTGTAATCCTGTTTTGGTTGCTGTCATGGCAGAAAACCCTGCTTCACAAAGATAGGATGTTGAAAACAGAAGCAGACTTGTCAGCGCTGACCTAACCGGAGGCAGAGCTCAGGCAGTAATGCAGGCAATGGGGAGTGGCTATATAAATACAGATGAAGCTTCATTAACCTGCCATTCACCTGCTGTGTGGCCCAGTTCCTAACAGGTCACAGACCAGTAACATAATTTTATAGCAGATGGAATTACATTTCTGTTTTTGGCTTCTACTAATTGCACAGTCAGGATACTGAGTGTGAACCAAGAACTTTAAGAAACTGACTTCAAATTCTAAGATTCCTTCTTTTTTGGGGGGTATAATTAATACATAACTTCTAACCCAGAATATATGCATGCAGCTAAAGTAGTTTTTCTCAAATATATTATCTTTCTTACTATAGTTGAAGTTTATTCATTCTAGTCAAGGAAAATTGCCAATTCAAGAAATATTTCAAAGATTTATAGAGACAAGAAACCATGTTTCTTGCAAGGATTCATCAGATTTTCCACAAGTATATTTATATTTTTAACAAAATATTTTGTAAGTCTTGGCTTCAATATGGAGGCCATAAGTTTTGTTTGCCTCCCCAAAAGTCATACGTAATATCAAATAATAGTTCTCTAATGAACCAAATACAATGACTTCACTTTCTTTGTATCGCCTGTACCTGGCTCAATAGCAAATGACTATTGATTGAACAAATGCCTCTGAAGTCTTGGTGTCCTGAACCAATTCAATTCCATCCATAGGCAGAGTCTCAGGTGTCCCATTGAACACTCAATGCCCCTGTTGCTACCCTCAAGCCCAAGGAGGAATCTTTCTAGGTATCTCCCTCCTGTTTTCTCTTATGAACCTGCTTGTTCTGTTCCATGTCTGTGATTCCTGGTTTGTGCTTCATTCCCAGCATCCTCTCTCTGTTGTGCTCCTTCTGATTGAAATGTCAGTTAGTAACAAATTCAACAATTATTCACACCAGTTCAACCCTTCTGGCCTGTTCCAGCTCTGCTGTCAGATCTGTGCTTCATATCTTCCTGGGCATCAAATTCTGCTACCCTCACACACATTAATCCATTCCTGGCTCACCAAATCCTCACTTATTAAGGGAGGGAAAATCCAGGAAAGGTGTATGAATGAGAGAATGAACAAGCATATCCCAAACAATGAAGAATATTAACAATTTCAGAAGCTGAAGTTTTTGGAGGACTATACATAGAAAAGGGAATCTATAATGATGACGTGCAATTTAAAAGAAGAATAAGGGAAGAAGAAGTTGTAATCATCACAGGGTCAATATAATAATACAGGAGGGCACATCAGATGTACTCTTTTCTAAAGATATCAGTGCAATCACTATAGGAAAAGACAAGGGGGAAGAATTTAAAGGAGGATTTGGGACTTGGCATTTTACTATTTCTATTTATCACTGTACTAGGATAAACTGCCTAATTCAATTTGTTGAATGATAAATAAATTTACACATGACAGTACTAAGGTGGAAGAACCATAAATAGCAAATGACATAATTGAACTGCGTGGCAAGCAAATGTAGTGGTGGATCTCCTCCACACTTTAAGGTGTT
The DNA here is from genome assembly GCF_000164805.1 of Carlito syrichta. Classification (NCBI taxonomy): domain Eukaryota; kingdom Metazoa; phylum Chordata; class Mammalia; order Primates; family Tarsiidae; genus Carlito; species Carlito syrichta. Next base: position 1,025,368 of record NW_007258207.1, on the reverse strand, counting down.
AAAGATTTTTTAAATAGAGAAGATATTTAAAAACACAGAAAACATTTACTTACTTTTCTATAAAGCCATCTTCTATAAGCTGCAGAAATGTTTTCCTGGTTCTAATTATGTGGTACCTCAGCAAGACTATCATGACTTGAAAAATCCAGTAAGGTTTCATCCGAGTGATAAACAATATTGGGACCTGCTGTCTGTAAACAGGTCAAATGGTTCAGATATTCACTTTTTTTTTTTTTTGGAGACAAGTTCTCACTGTGCTGTCACTCAGACTAGAGAACTAGAGTGCAGTGGCACAATCATAGCTCTCTGTAGCCTTAAACTCCTGGGCTTAAGCGTTTTTCCTCCTTCAGTCTCCTGAGTAATTGAGACTATAGGTGCATGCCACAACACTCAGCTAACTTTTTTATTTTTATTTTGCATAGATGGGGGTGGTCTCACTATGTTCCCCAGGCTGGTCTTGAACTTTTGGCCTCAAGTGATCTTCCTGTCTTGACCTCCCAAAGCACTGGGATTACAGGCATGAGCCTCCATGCCCAACCTCCAGGCTCTAACATAAGAAAGATAGATTTTAAGGAATATAATCAGAGTTTATAAATTTTAGCTCATACATATATGGCACTATTTTTCATGACACGGTCACATTTCACTTATCACAATTTAGCAAAAGTTATGCATTATAATCTTCATTTTATTTTGTTAATTTAATTTTTTTTGAGTCAGGATCTCACTCTGTAGGAGGTGGAATATGGAGGTGGAGGGATCACCTGAGCCCAGGAACTTGAGGCTGCCATGAACTGTGATCATGCCACTGCACTCCAACCGAGGTGACAGACTTCTCAAAAAAAATTTTAAAAAGGAATGGGCTAAATCTTAATGAATTTTATTTCATTCATTCATTTATTTAGAGTCAACATCTCACTTTGTCACCCAGGGTAGAGAGCCGTAGCATGACACGGTTCACCATACCCTTGACCTCCTGTACTCTGGCAATCTCTACCTCAGCATCCTGAGTAGCCGGGACTACTGGCATGCCACCATACACAGCTAATTTTTAAGTTTTTTTGCAGAGATGAGGTCTCGATATGTAGCCTGGGCTGGTCTTGACTCCTGGGCTCAAGCAATCTGCCTGCCTTGAATCTTTTTTTTTTTTTGATTTGGAGTCTTACTCTGTCACCCAGACTGGAGTGCAGTGGCCGCTCCCGGCCACAGCAGCTTCAACCTGCTGGGCTCTGGCGATTCTTCCGCCTCAGCCTTCCAAAGAGCTGGAACTACAGGCGCACACTACCACACCCAGCTAATTTTTGGGTTTATTGTAGAGATGAGGTCTCGTCAAGTTGCCCAGGTGGGTCTCGAACCCGCGGGCTCAGGCAATCCACTCACCTCAGCCTCCCAAAGGCACAGGATTACAGGCTGAGCTACCAAGCCCGGCTTGAATCTTAATGAATTATAAATGAGGGAGATTCCTTCATAGTTTACAAGAGGTACATTTAAGACAGCTAACTTGATAATTAATATGTTATATAGTGAACAATAAACTGAAGATACTTTTTTTAAAACCCAGGCTAATAGAATCCTGAAAGTTAAGAAATTCCAAAGACTGTTGAGATTAATATGTAGATGACATATACCTTATGGGTTTTTAGGAGAAAATAGAAGACAGTATTCTTCATCAAAGCATCCCCATGGTCTATGTTAGAGCCAAATCCTAGATGTTGAAAACGAATGTCACGTGAAATTAAATATATTGCTGTATTCCTCTAAATACCCTGTATGGGAGTCTTAATCCACAACCAAATTACTATTTGGGGACTAATCATTAGTCATAAGGTTAACATCTTCCATATTCCACTTAATCAAGATGAAAACGTTTGCTTCCTAAATTCATTAGCACATTAGCACAATACAGGCCTATCCCTTATTAGAGAAATGGCTAAATGAAACCCTTAGTGTAACAATGCCACACAAACACTCAACAAATGTGTTCCCTGTTCTTGCTCCAATTAGAAAATAAAATGTTCATGATCTTTGTGTTCACTAAAGGATCTGGAGGTGGTTTAAACAATGGCAAATAAAAATATGTCTGTTCTTTAGCTAGTCCCCAAATACCCTTCTTTTTTTTTAAGCCTATTTGACTACATCTGATCTAATTGTAGTACACATCAGGGTATGATATTGAGTCAGAACTGAAGAAAGAATAGTTTCTGAGTACGCCATCATAATCTGTAGTTGACACTTTTTAGTTATGGTGACATTCATGAGGCATTACTGTTTCATAATAATCTTCCGAACAGTACTCAGTCAGCTAAATCAAAGAAGGTTGAGATAACTTCCAGCTTTTTTAGGCAAAGATTTGCATAACATGCAAGACAATGAAAACAAAAAGTGTTTAGATATTTTTCACAAATTATCTTAATGTTCTTCAGACTTGCGAGGAGAGGGGAACACAGAAGAGACTCTTTAAACTGTTGATTGTTTTAATGATACAGTTGTGTACAAAAGATTTCACATCACTGAAAACAGTGATTTGACTGAAAGACTTTGAAACCATAATTCTACACACATGTATACAAGACCCACAAAAATCATGGCCATGTGTGTGTTTTACCCTTCCCACAACTCTAAGGAAAGTTAAGGAAAGATCTTAGGAGATAACAATTTGCTCAGAAGCAAATGTAATCTGAGAAACAAGGACAGACTCTCGCTGAGTAGAGACAAGGGCAGCACCAAATCATACAGTCATGGAATCATACAAATTAGCAATCTATCTAGTCCAAAGGGAAAGACTACAGAAAGAATTCTGATCAAGAAGTCAAGACTCAAAGAGACAAGTTCCAGGCTGGCAAACCAGTATGAGACAAGACAGAGCAAGAATGCTAGAGGCTTATTCCTCGGTAATACTGCAGGTTTATACACATAGAGTAAAAGATAGACACTCTGGAAGATATGAACAATATTAAACAGTGTAAAATAAAGTTGCTGATCTCAAGAAATTGTCTCTCTAGTTGGAGAGACATAGCTTAATACCCATGGAAATTTATATAACATAGGATGAATTCAAGTGATGTGGCAAGGCAATGTATGATTGATTAAATATCAAGTTATTAGGGAAGCCTTCAAAGTAGAGGGAAGCTTTGAGCTCAGTCTTTGATGAATGAGAAGAGTTCAAAGGAGTAAAACAAATATAGGGATTAACAGAGTTAATAAAAAGGAAGGAGTTAAAAATATAACTTGGTATAAAATGGGAAAGTAATTAAACCAAACTGAGGAGTATACTAATCATGTCTTCTATTTTCTATATTTTATGATGGTTTGACATCTTGGAGCCTTGTTGATTCAGGAAGGAACTTCTCCCAGGGTAGCTAATTCCTAGAGATAGCAAACAACTTGCCCGTGAGCATTCCTTTGATATGCAAATCAACCAATCTCAAGTTCACACCCCCACCTCCTCCTATCAGACTCCTGCAGTAGCCCCTGCCCTCAATCACCCCAGAACTGGGTACTAGACAACCGGAGCCCACCCCTATATTCCAAAGCCTGCCAAAATTATTCAAGCTGTCTAATCCTAAACCTGCTCAGCTCCTTACCAAGTCTTGCACATTCCTTCCATGGAAACCTCAATAAAGGCTTTTGTTTATGTCTTCCCCTTGCTTTTTCTACCTCCTGAGTGACCCTGGTTCTTCCCTATGTGGCCCTGCATGGTATGAAGTGCCCCCTCCTATTGGGAGCTAATTATCTTTTCAAGTAACATGTCATCTTTTCAATGGCAAGTGTACCCCCAATCTATTGACCTCACCATACACGAATAAAAACAAAATCCCAAGTACATTTTAAATCAAGAGGTATAGAGGGCTTGTATAGAACAGTGATTCTTAAAGTTCAGTCTGAGGAACCCTGGGGTGCCTGAGACCCTTAGGGGAGTCTGCAAGATCAGAATCATGCACAAGCACAAGGTCTTCTCAGATTACAAAGTAGGCAAATGGATTTTAATAGAGTATGAAAAGACTGATAGAGATTCAGATCCCTCACGGCAGCTAACCTTTGAGAAGCTACTTCTTGTTGAATGCTGGTATTTTATCATAGAAAAATATCTACAGTTAATTCCCTTTCCAACTACATATTCGCAAGAGGCCAAATTTTCTTCATATATATGAGCCAAAACAACATATTGGGATATACTGAATGCAGAAGCAGATATGAGAATGCAGCTATCTTTTATTAAGCCAGATATTAAAGACATTTGCACAAATGTAAAAGAGTAACATGCTTTTCAATTTAATTTAGAAAATATATTTATTTATATATTTGTTATATATAATATATTTATATATATTTATTATATATAATATATTTATATGTTTATTTTAAAATATATTTTTAAAAAATATTATTCTTTTTTATAGAACCGATTCATGATAGCATGTAATATGCTTATTAATTCTGAGTGAGTTAATAAATCTTTTCAATGTTTCTCAGTTTTGATTTGAAATACAGTAATATCAATAGATGCAAGCTTTGCAACCGAAAGCTCTTTGGAGGCCTCAGTAATTCTTACACATGAAAAGAAGTACTGAAACCAGAGTTATGAGAACAGCTGGTATAAAAGATTAACAACAGATACACTGGAAAGACAGTGAAGAGCCATGCTATGAAATCACTTGAATTGCAGAATAAAAATCGAGATTTTTATCATGGAAGTAATGAAATTTTGAGCAGAGAGGTAATATGATGAAAATGTTTAGGAAAAGAAGTATGGTATATTTGTGCATAATTATTTTAAAAAATATTATGTGTCTGTTTAGTATGTTTTGGTGGAAGAGGAAGTGGTGAGAAACTAGAGAAACTAGTCAGGAAGCCAGTGGAAATCAGTAGACACAGGTAATAAGATCTTAATGAAGAGTATAGTAAGGGAATAAAATAGCCAGTATTTGGTAAAATTCATGGAATGCTTACTCCGTGCCAGGCACTGGGCAAAGCACTTGGTGTAGATTATCTCATTATCTTCTCAACAGTCTAATAGTTAACTGTTATAAAGAGCATTTTAAAGATGAGGATACTAAAGCACAAAGAGACTAGTAAAAGGCAGCAAATAAGAGATGAAAAAAGATTTGAACCCAGACTGACTGCAGAACCTAAACAGAAGAGTCAGTGCAGCATAAAGGAAGACTCATTTCTGGCACAGGTTGAATGTGACAGATGCCTTCAGTGTCTTCCCTGGTCCTCTTACTGGGAGGTGCATCTAATGCCAGCCACTGTGAGTATCGGCTGCTACTGGCTCACAGCTGCACCTTCTGAGGGAGTTGGAGGAGAGTGTTGCGCTTGGTTGGCAGGAGATGATTAGGAGGCCACTGGTGGTGGTCCATGGCCAGTAAGTCAATGTATAATACCCCAGCCCTCTTGCCTCAGGGCAGGAAGACCTCTGTGTGAAGTGCTCTACGTAGTCCATGCTCCGGTGCTCCCTGTGAGGCCAGGCTGAAGCTGAGCCTACACATCTCCTAAAATTACACATTCGGCATCTTCCTTTTCACTCACTCCATTACATTGTCTCTCTCAATAGAGAAATTGCACACGAATCCCTGTCTCAGGCTCTGCTGAGAACCCATCTGAGACACTGAGGAAATTTGTTTTAAGATACTTTATAGAATTCAATATTTTTTTTTTGCTGAGTCTCAGTCTTCATAACTATCTCTAGAGATGGATCTAAATGTGGTTCCTCATTAAGTTGATTTTTTTGGAATCCAGATATCTTAAGAAACTCATTAACATTAAGACATAAGATGGAGGTTTTCATTCATTCTAAATCATAGCTCTAAGTAGAACTTTTATTACTTTGTGTTTCCTAATCAAGACATTTTGGTCACTCTATTTTTCGCTTAGCAGAACAGAATCAGTTTGAGGCCAGGAAGCTCCATATTTTACTTGTCTTTTTATATCCCCAACACCTAGCATGGTGTTCTGTACTTAAGAGGTGTATAGTATATGTATTAAATAAAAAGAAAATACTCAGAATTTGTTAAATCCTGTTACTATGATTTTTTTTAAAGACCTTTTTTTTTTAGAGTAATTTTAGGTTTACAGCAAAATTGAGCAGAAGATACAGAGATTTTCCACATACTCTCTGTCCTCACACACACAACCTCCCAACTGTCAATGTTTCCCAGCAGAATGGTACATTTGTTACAATCAATAAACTTACATTGACACATCATTATTACTCAAAGTCCATAGCTCACATTAGGGTGTACTCTTGGTGTTACACATTCTGTAGGTTTGGACAAACATAATGACATGAATCTACCATATACTATACTCTGTGTAGTGTCATGCAGAGTATTTTCACTGTCTTAGAAATCTTCTGTACTCCACTATTCATCCCCTCCTCCACCAGCCCCTGACAACCACTAATCCTTTTGTTGTCTCTACAGTTTTGCCTTCTCCAGAATGCCATATATGGAATCATACAATATGTGACCTGTTGAGATTGGCTGTTTTCACTTAGTAATAGATATTTAAATAAAAAGCATGTCTTTTTATGACTTGACAGTTCACTTCTTTATACTGTGATCTCTATACTGAAGAATATCCTTCTGAGAATTGAATTTAATTGTTCTCTTTCATGTTTGTGAATCTCACCTGGGAGAGCTTGACACAAGTTCAGGTTCAAAGGTCCTGTCCCTTTCATTCTCCCTACTCAGGATCTTTAAATTGTAAGACCAAGGTAGGGTTAGAAATTTGCATTTTTAGGCTGAGCTCAGTGGCTCAGGTCTGTAAACCCAGCAAAGGCAAAGGCAAAAGGATTGCCTGAGCCCAGGGGTTCAAGACCAGCCTGGGCAACTTGGCGAGACCTTGTCTCTACAATACATTTTTTAAAAGTCTGCCAGGTGTGGTGACACATGCCTGTAGTTCTAGCTACTTAGAAGGTTGAATTGGAAGGATCACTTGAGCCCAACGGTTGAGGCTGCTGTGAGCATGCCATTGCACTGTAGCCTTGGTGACAGAGTGAGACTCCAACTCAAAAAAAAAAGAAAAGTTAAAAAAATTAGGAAAGATTTGCATTTTTAACAACACCATAGGAGATTTTAATGTAAAATGGGCCACATTTTGAGAAACACTGTTTTAAAATATACTTAAACATGACATAAGGTGCCAGTTTAAAACAACAGTAATGAGATTTGAGATCTAAAAGGCATGACCTTCCCTCACAATCATGAATGTTATCTCTTGCCCATAACTATCATTACCAGAATTATAGGTCAATTTAAGGATCTGAGAACATTTTCAGGCTTGCAAAGTTTTAGTGAGATTACTTTTTTAGTAAACATGGGAACAATGAAAAACATACTGTTTCTGACAAGTTGGGCATTTAAATATATGTCCAACATCCAACATGGTCTATCATTAGTCACCTTCTAACATGCTATTAGTACTCCTGGGGCCTTGGTTATCCCACCACACATTAACCACAGTGATTTGTACAACCTTCAGGCAATTCACTTTTCCATCTTAAAAAAAAATACAGTAATGAATGCTTTAGAAGTGTCCCTGAGGTAAATGACCTCTGCCACCTAGAAAGCACTATTAAAGTGATGTCTGCTCTGGGAAATTGTTGCTACAACATTGTAAATCCATTAGTGAGTGTGGTGACCATGAAAAAGCAAGAGGTTCTGAAGTCTCAGAGGGGTAAGTTCTTCATGCTGAAAATCGGTGATTTACAGGAAACTATGTTGTGGGGACATCTGAAAGGTTTATGACAGAATCACCCACAGTTTATTCACAGTCTTTCTGGCCTTTGGGAACAATCCTAAAAAAACTGTTGAGTAGGTTAGTCCAGCTACTATGGCATAGTCACAATAATAGGAGAAAGAAAGTTCTTTCACCGTCTCATCAATATATATGTAGTGGTGTGCCAGGGCATATTTGATTTATGTCAATTGTCACTAGATTTTAAGCATCTATTCGGCTAATATTTCTTCTTAAAATATGACTTTGAAATCTAAGCTATGGAAAAGTTTCTCTCCCAGCATGAAAGCATAAATTCCTAACAAACTATCAAGTGTTAACCAAGGCCCCCGGAGTACTATGTTTTTATCTGAAACTTCCTCAGATAAAAACATAAAAAACCAAAACCAAGCAAGCAAATCTCAGAAAGAACTAAAAACTTGGAAGATGTGACAGTGTGTTTTTTTGCAAGTGTGCCTCCAAGGGTAGACTGCAGATGAAGCATGGTGTGAACATCTAATACTCTGACAGAAAGTCAACCATCTTTCTGGCCTGAGCAACCAGGGGACTGATCCTGGGGTAATAAGGACTTCCAGAGAATGAGACAGAAATCTTAGGAAGGAAAGAGCCTAAGAAGGAAAACCCCAAATTCTTATGTATAAACTCTGCCCAAGTCTGACCTCTGAATAACACATACATAGGGCATAAAAAGTTCATCTAAAATAAAAGGTCTGAACTGAGAGTCGAGCCTCCATCCAGTACGGACAAGAGTTTGCAATTTAAGTCTAACTAGTTAGTATTGAGGGAGGAAGAGGGAGAGAAGGGGGAAGGAGGAAGGAGAGGGAGAAGAGGAAGACAGAGAGCAAGAGAGCGAGAGAGAGCAGAGAGAGAGAGAGAGAGAGAGAGAGAGAGAGAGAGCGAGCAGGCACTCTCAATACACTTCAGATAAATATAAAAGAATACAGAGTCCAGAATCTGTAACTTAACATTTACAACATCCAGGATACAATCCAAATTCCTTAATATTTAATAAATTTTGACATACTCTTAAAAGAAAAAACAACAAAAGTCAGCCTCAGATGACCCAGATGTTGGAAATACAGATTTTAAAGTGGCTATTATAACAATGCTCAGTGAGGTAAAGGAAATTATGTTTGTAATGAAAGAATCGATATCACAGCAGACAAATAGAAACTATCCAAAAGAACAAAACAGATATTCTAGAACGAAAGAATATTTGAAATAAAAATTTCGCTAGATGGACTTAACACCAAAATAGAAGTGACAGAAGAAAGAAGATAACTTAAAAATTGACCAATGGAAATTATTTATTCTGAAGAACAGAGAGGAAAAGGATTGAAAATAAAAAAGAGAGGTCAGATGTGGGGGCTTAACTGTAATCCCAGCACTTTGAGAAGATAAGGCAGGAGGATCACTTGAGGCCAGGAGTTCAGACCAAGCTGGGCAACATAGTGAGATCTTGTCTCTATTAAAATAATAATAATGATAATAATAAGAGGAGGAGGAGGAAGGAAGGGAGGGAGAGAGGGAGGGAGGGAGGGAAGAAGAGAACCACAAAGATCTTTAAATAGTTTCAAGCAATCTAGCACAAAGTAATTCTTAAATAAAAATTGACAAAATTATAGGGAGAAATAAAAATTCCACAATTATACTTAGAGACTTAAACATTCTTCTCTCAAAAATTGATAAAATTAGGGGGAAAAAAAACCCAGAAGAGACATAATGATTTGAACCCCACTGTTAACCACATTGATCTAACTGATAGCATTGGATGCTTATATTAGAAAAGAAAGGTCTAAGGCAAGCTAGAAGAAGAGCAAATTAAGTGCAGCATGAAAGAAGAACTTAAAAGGACCATATGAGAAGGAAAATTTACAAGGCAATATTATTCATGAACTGAAATGCAAAACCCTAAACAAACTATTAGCAAATTGAACCCAGTTAACAAAAAGGATGTAGCCTTAAAATTGTTTAATTCCAAGAATATAAGAATTTATAATTTTAACAATTTAAAGGAAAATATCATATGATTATCTCCATAAATGCAGAAAACACATTTTCTAAAACAACATTTATTTATGATAAAACTCTTAGAAAACTAAGAGGGCTTTCTAAATTTGACAAAGGTTATATAGAAAATAAAACAAAATTTTATTTGTGAAACAATGAAAGTTTACTTTTGAGATCAGGAAAATGGCAAAGATAGTAATAAGACTATTTCTATTCAGCAGTGTACTGGACACCCTAGGCAAGACAGAAAGGCAGAAAGGAAAGAAATAGAGATGAAAAAGAGGAAACACGCACTTTGGGAGGCTGGGGTGAGTGGATTGCCTGAGCCCGCGGGTTCGAGACCCACCTGGGCAACTTGGTGAGACCTCATCTCTACAATAAATAAAAAAATCAGGGGGGCGTGGTAGCACGTGCCTGTAGTTCCGGCTATTCGGATGGCTGAGGTGGAAGGATCGCGGCAGCAAGTCGAGGCTGCGGTGGCCTGGAGCGGCCACTGCACTCCAGTCTGGGCAACGGAGTGAGACCCCAACTCGGAAAAAAAAAAAAGGAGGAAACAGGAAGTTCATTATTTTGCAGGTGATATGATAGTTCACATAAAAACTCAAAGTAATTATGAATTAATTATTATAATTACTTTTTAAAAATAAAGCTTTCTAGATACATTAACAGTTACACATTGCATTTCTACAAACTATCAACAGATGTTTTAAATTAAAATTTAAGACCAGCCTCAGTGACTCATGCCTGTAATCCCAGCACTTTGGGAGGCCGAGGCAGGAGGATTGCTTAAATCAGGAGTTTGAGACCAGCCTGGGCAACACAGTAAGACATCATCTGTACAAAATAAAAAATACAAAAATTAAGCCAGGCTCGGTGGCTCAGCCTGTAATCTCGCTCGTTTGGGAGGCTGAGATGAGTAGATTGCCTGAGCCCGCGGGTTCGAGACCCGCCTGGGCAACTTGGCAAGACCTCATCTCTACAGTAAATAAAAAATCAGCCGGGTGTGGTAGCGTGCGCCTGTCGTTCCAGCTACCTGGAAGGTTGAGGCGGAAGGATCGCGGAGCCCAGCAGGTCGAGGCTGCGGTGGCCGAGACTCCAACTCAAAAAGTAAAAAATAGTACATAAATAAATAAATAAATAATAAAAAAATTAGCCAGACATGGTGGTGTGTACCTGTAGTCCCAGCTACTTGGAAGGATGAGACAAGAGGATTGCCTGAGCCTAGGAATTTGAGGCTGTGGTCAGCCATGATCACTGCACTCCCACCTGGGTGAAAAAATGAGACCCCGATTCAAAAAAAAAGAAAATATATATATATAAATAATTATGAGAGCACCAAAAATATTAAGTACCCAGGAATAAATATAATAGGGTTATGAGAGCTTTATAGTAAAATTTTATTTAAATACATGTATAAAAGACCTAAATTAATGGAGAGATGCCATGTTCATAGTTGAAAGACTCAATATTATAAATATGCCATTTCTCTCAAAATTGTTCCACAGGTTTAGCACAATTCCAATCAATATCCCAGGGTACTTATTTTGTTGAAATTGAACAAACTTGAACAAATTCTAAAATTTACATGGAAGAGCAAAGGTCAGTAATAATCAAGACCCTCTTGAAGAAAATGAATAAGGTAGAGCACCTTAACCTACCAGTTATAAAATTATTTTCTAAGGTTATAATCATAAAAATGGCATGCCATTTCACAGTGACAGACAAAAAGACTAATGGGCAGAATTGAGAGCCCAGAAATGAACCCTTGCAAATATGGATATTTGATACTTGAATGAATTTTTTTTTTTTTTGATAAATGAACAAGGAAAGAATAGACTTGTAATAAATGGTAGTGGGACTACTGGATAACCATAGAGAAAAATATGAAATTGCACCCCTCACTTCACACCACACGCACAAAAAAGATGGGCTAGTGACCTAACAGAAAAATAATCCAATCTAGTTATCAGCAGACAAAATTGGATATCTTTTTTTTTTTTTTTTTGAGTTGGCATCTCACTCTGTCGCCCAGGCTAGAGTGCAGTGGCACACTCACGGCCACCCCAACGTTGTTCTGCTGGGCTCCGACGATCCTTGCGTCTCAGCCTTCCAAGTAGCTGGAACTACAAGCGCGTGCTACCACACCTGGCTAATTTTTGATTTATTGTAGAGACAACATCTCACCAAGTTGCCGTGGCTGATCTCGAACCCGCAGCTCAGGCAATCTATTTGCCTCAGTCTCCCAAAGTGCTGGGATTACAGGTTGAGCCACCAAACCCATCCAAAATTGGATATCTTAATACATTGTTGTGGGAAAAGATTTCTTAAGACAGAGAAGTGGAAAAATAAGGATAAAATAACTAACCAACTATAATTTCAGTTTACAATTTTTATTCATCAAAGGATACCATGAAAAGAGTAGAAGACCAATCATAAACTGGGAAATGAAGATTGCAGCACACATAACCAATAAAGGATTGGTCAAAATGTATAAAGAATTCCTGTGACCTCAGTTTTAAAGAAAGATGATCAAAATAAATGACCAGAAATTTTCCAAGATGAAACAAATGGTCCATAAGCACATAAAAAGATGTTTAAAATAATCATGGACATTCAAAATAAAACTAGTGTGAAACCATTTCACAAACCATGTTAAAGAACAAAAGAACTACCATAATTTATTTCCTCCCCAGACACATTCCTTGTGATTTGATGGCTTTGGTATTCATTAGAAATCCAACATTGTCTTCAATTCCCCTTCTCATAAGTGAGTGCAAAGAAACTCACTTCATGCAATGATTCTTGCTATCTTCCCTGTTTTTACCTATTCTTGACTGCTAAGTGTAAAAAGTGTGACCAGTGCACCATGATGACTCCTTTCTATTTTCAATCATTTCTCTGTGCTATATTTATTTCTAGGCTGATGGTATTTTCTTATTTAAGCACTTAACAGCTATATCAACAATAAGCACTTAATGAAGTTAGGTTTATTGCTTAGTTCTGATTCTTTTAATATGCTGGCAGGCTAAGTAATTAACTTTGCTGCAGAACTTATGTGCTAAAATTTTGCTCAAAATATGTTCCCCATGTAAATCTGAAGTCATCTGTAATATTTTAACGGAGATTATTAAGGAGAGGGAGGGGAGGATTGCAGATCCTGAGGGAGAGGGTAGCTTTTTCAAAAATATACAGATTCCAAGGAACTCAGACTGAAAAGAAAAAAACAAACAGCCCCATTACAAAGTGGGCAAAAGATATGAATAGACACTTCTCAAAAGAAGACATATGGGTAGCCAACAGATATGTGAAAAAATGTTCAGCCTCACTAGTGATCAAAGAAATGCAAATTAAAACCTCACTGAGATACCACCTAACTCCAGTCAGGATTGTCATCGTCAATAACTCAAGAAACAACAGATGCTGGAGAGGATGCGGTGAAAAGGGAACACTTTTACACTGTTGGTGGGGAGTGTAAACTAGTACAACCTCTATGGGGGAAAAAATTGACCTTCCAAATGACCCTGCAATCCCCCTACTGGGAATATACCCAGAGGAACTCAAATCAATCTATGAAAAAGATACATGAACACTCATGTTTATTACAGTATTATTCACAATAGCAAAAACATGGAACCAATCGTGCTACCCATCAAAAGAGGACTGGATTAAAAAAAAATGTGATACATATACAAGATGAAATTTTTGCAGCCATAAAGAAGGACAAAATTATGAACTTCACAACAACTTGGATGAACTTAGAGTCTATAATACTGAGTGATGTATCGCTGAAACAAAGAACTGAGTATCACACAATTTCTCACTCATAAGAAGGACCTTGAGCAATTATTGTAATGCTATAAGGAAGGGATTGGCAGTGGTGAGAAACTGCAGGGGGCGAGGGAAAGGGAGGGGACACACCTCATCAACAAGGGTAACTGCATAATGAACATTTGTATACCTAACCCTGAATTGTACCCCACGTCTTTAAAATTAAAAATTAAAAAAAAAATAGGGAGAGTCATAGATAGACAACTTCAGGTCACTGTCATCTTAATGTGAATTCATTTATCAAAGATTCTCTTCCAAAACAGAAAGTGTGGCAGCATGGAGTCTAAAATGGATAGGAGGAAAGGGAGATGTAGACAGTAAAAGGAGAGAAAGAGAATCAGGAACAAGAGTGGAAACTACAGAGCACAAACTTCACAATTTGCTTATCCCTACTGTCAAGTCCTACTTTCTGATGCTGCATTGTCTCTCTTAATAATCTCTGTGAAAATATTACAGATGATTCTGTTAAGACATTTAAGTGGTAACTTTATTTGGAAAACTGGAGGTGTGTTGCCAGGCTATAAATT